>NW_009207419.1:9645-13482 GCF_000690835.1 Fulmarus glacialis | reverse complement strand
GGCTCTGAGCCCCTGGCTCACCTGTGGTGGGGTGCTCGGCCGTCTGGAGGGGCTGTGATTTGTGGGGTGCACGTAGAGGGGGTCTGTGGTACCATGGGAGAGAGCCATTAATGCTGGAGCTCAGGGTGTATGCAAGCCTCTGCGATGTTCACCAGTGGAAAGGTGGGGAATTTCTCGACACGCACAAAATGTGCTGCTTGTACCCTGTCCCAAATATGTCAAAACGGAAAGGATTTGATTTCAGCTTTCTGGGGTGTACAGCGGCTCCCTCCCTCCCTCCCTGTGCTCCTGCCTGCAGTAGGGTTTCCCCAAGAGCCATCCAGCCTATGGTTGTGCCCTCTGGTTTACCCCAGCATAAGCCAGCCTATTCTCCTTTCTCAGCACCAGTATAGCACTCTCGGCACCAAATTTGGTGCCTACAAAGCTAAGCAAAGGATTCAGGTTACTCCCAGCTCCCTTTTGTGTAATGTTAGATCTTTTCGGGGAAAAAAAGCCTTTGCAGCAGGAGCAGGAGAGACGGTGCGATGCTTTCGGAGAGAGCCAGGGCTCCCAGAGTCACGGGGAGCATCGTCCCTTGCAGCTCAGCTCTGTCGTTACGGGGCTCCCAGGTCTGCTCTAAGGCTTCAGAAGCCAGAGGGGCGACCGAGACCCTGACCCAGCAGAAGGATGCCGATACAGAGGAAGCTGCTGCACCATACCCGTGAAAGCTAAAAGATATGGCTTCAAAGAGAGAAACATCCTGAGCCCTTTGGAAAGAGCTGAGCCATGGGAGGATCAAAGCACTAGAGAGAATTGGGTTTCGTTTAAAACTGAGGTCTTACGGCAGCTTTTGAGTGAATCTGAAGAAAACGTAATGGGATCTCTTAGTAAACAGCGATGCGAGCCTTGCAGCTGGTGCAATGAAGAAGAGCGAAGACCTCTGTGTGTTATTTGTGAAATGTTATTGCCCTTGTAGCAATAGTTGAGTTAGTCATTCAAGGAAGTTAGGATGTTGGTGACTGAGTTTTTAAATGCGAGGGGATGCTCTTCTGCCAGCTGAGGGCTCTGTGTTGTGCTTCCATCGGGCCAGACGGTAACACCTTTCCTCATTCCGCAAAGCATCTTGCCATGGGAATGCTCTTATTGATTTTGCTGGAGCCATTTGCAAAGCAAACGCTGTAATGTGTCTGTAAGGAGGCACAACTGAGTCCGCAGTGAGGAGGAAGCTTCCGTAAAGGTAATGAGCTCCTAATGAATGTGGCTGATTACCTGATGCTCTTGCCTGTAAGTGCAATAACAGCGTGTGTGCAATGGCAGATGACTCTAGCATCGCTTTAGAAAACCTCTAGCATTAATCCTTCCCAAAGATGGCAGAACCATCAGGTCTCTGCACTTCTGGGCCTGGTGGGGCGCAGCGTGGTCCGTCGGTCCGCTGTGCAAGTCAGGGCCGGGTGATGGAGCACGACGGCGCAGCGCAGGCGGGTGGGGAAGGAGTCGTGCTGCCTCTGCAGCCGCCGTGTGCGTTTCAGAAAGGAGAAACCAGAGCTTTGATGAGCCGGTTTCCCACCCCAGCCCACCTGCTAGGAAATATCCGGAGAGCTGCGGCATGACTTTCCCTCCTGCCCGACTGGCTGGTTCCTTGCTGGAGACCACGGTGGCCATCCCGTGTTGCCTGTGGCCGTTTGGTCCCTCACTGGTCTCCTGCCTGGGATCAGAAGCGAGGCAGGAGCGATCCCACGTCTCGCCCTGATCCCCAGCTCCATCTCATCTTTGCCTTCTTCCTTCTCTTCACCTGTTTGTGCTGTAATCCCGAATTATCTCCTGGGACTATTTAGGACTGAGAGAGGGAGGCTTTTGCCCCCTCCCAGTGAGCGTGGCCACTCTCCAGCCCATGCTGAGCAGCAGCAGACAGGAGACACCGCAGCCACTCCAGGAGAGGAGATCCAGCCTGTTAACCCATTTCTTTCATCCTTGATCCTAGTGAGGCACTGAGGAGAGCAAGTCTCTGATGCCATAAGTGGCCCTGGGATGCCTATCCCAACCTGTGGGAAATAGGTCCCATCATCTTCCTCCTGAAGACACCGGGGATGTCCTGCTTCCTTACATCTGTACCAACTCTCTAGTCTGCATGAATAGACGGTGTAAAGAAACTGGTAGTTTTGGAGCATAGCTCGTTTGACCTCCTGAAATGTCTACCTTGGATTGACCCTCATGCTCCTCTGGTGGGGATAAGCTGAGATGAGTGGGCTGGAGAACATGCGTGACAGAAACGTGGGCAGGAGGACGGCACACTAGAAACACAGGGGGCAGGAGTTCTCCAGCAGCCATCCCGAGTTCACCTAGTCCCTGGCACGCTTGGGCTCGCTGCAGAAAGGAAAGGAGAAAAAACATTTATGAAGGTGGTTAGTAAGAATTAACCCCAGAAATTCCGGCTCTCCCGTTGCCTGCACTCCTCTCAAAGACACCAACTCAGTCAGCGCTCTTGGTGCGCTGCCGGCAGACCTGGATGCTGAAGGTGTGTGTGGCACAAGGCTCTGCTCAAACATCTAATGCCTCTTTACGCTCGACACTAAACCCAGGAGAGGTCGGAAGCATGGGGAACCTGGAAGATTGGGATTGCTGGATTGCTTCTCTGGCAGGAAAATCGGAGCAAGAGCTTTTGAATATGAACAATTACGGTTTGGGCAGAGGAAGAACGTGCAGAGAGCGCCAGCAATAGGTCATAGGACAGGGCCTGTTGCCCTGGGGTTTTTGCAGGGTGATTTTGCACCCCTCTGGGAAGTTGTCCAGAGGCTGCAGTAAATCTGCGGATCAGGGGAATGATGTCCCTGAATCGCTGTCTTCTCAAGGGCCAGGAAACACAACGTGAAAATATAGGGTGAAAATAGTGCACCCGATAGGATTTCTCCTAATGAATGGTGCAAAGGAGGAGCAAGAAAGTCATCTGATTTACCCGTCGTGATGTATTTCAGCATCCCTGGTTTTGCGCCTCTGAGGCACGCAACTCGCCTCCCTCTCCTTGCGCCGGTGGTCAAGTTTTCTGATGTCCTGGCTTTCCCTCTTACTCCCAGCTCAGTTATCCAAGTCCTTTGATCGGCCGAGGCTGACCTCACCTCCTCCCTCCTTTCTTTGGGTTGTTACTTGGATGATACCTACAGGCAGCAGAGAGAAGGCATGCCCTTCTCCCAGCCCTGTTCCTCAGCGGTGTAAGTTTAGCTCCCTTGGCTTCCCTTCACACTTGTCTTCCTCCTTGGCCGTACTGAATATATACCATTTCTGTGCTGCCTCCTTTGATTTCTACAGGGGAAGCCTTTGCCAGCAGTGGATGTGTCTGATTTTTCTCACTCTGCCGCGGCAGCTTTGGAGCCGTCGAGATCCCTGGAGACTCAGCGAGTCTTCAAACAGTCAGAGGAGCTGAGACCCAGTCTCCTGAGACATCTGAGCACAGCGCGGCATGAGCTCTTTGATACAACGCTATCAAGACGTTTCTCTGTATTTCTTTTTTTTTTTGCAAATCAATAGAATGGAGCTGGTTTCCTTCCTGCTGTTGTCGGGGGCTGTTGGAGAAGGAGGTGTTTTCATTTCAGCTCTTGAGTCAAAGAATAAAGGAGGAGGAGAAGGTGGGGGAGAGGAGGCAGGAAAGAAATATCAGAGAGGACGATAAGGGAGAACATCTGCTCACGGCTTTTCCATAGGGCTGGCCCTCTCGGAGCCGCGGGAGGAGGCAATCAAAGGGTGCTGGAAAGCAAAGGCCAAGTGGCTGGAGGTGAGTCAGAGCGACCGGGAGGTGAACAGAGGGGGCAGAGGGGCTGCAGGGGGCTCGACAGGCTGGGGAGCCCAGCGGGGGCCTTTGCACCA
>NW_009207419.1:9362-9626 GCF_000690835.1 Fulmarus glacialis | reverse complement strand
GGCTGGCTTTGCTGAGCCTCCGACCAGATGCCTTGAGCCTTCAGCCGACAAACCGGTGTGGCACGAGCTGGTTTCCTCCTTCCACCGGTGCAGGTGAGGTATTGGCTTTGCCCCCCCGCCAGCTCTGGGGGGGCACCTTGCTGCACCTGGAATGCCGTGCGAAGCCACCCGCGGGGTTTCCCACCGGGCTGCAGGCTCCTGACTCGGGGTCCCACGCTCTGCCCTGCCGCCCCAGCCCGCCCTCCAGGGACCCCAGCTCCCTCG
>NW_009207419.1:5784-9331 GCF_000690835.1 Fulmarus glacialis | reverse complement strand
AGCCGCCTCTGCCAGCGCTTCCCAGGTCCCCGTCCCCGCTCCTGCCCTGGAGCACTCTCCATCGGAGACTGCCGCAGGGATCGAACTGTTCAGATACGGGGATGCTCCAGGTTATCTGAATGAACACCCACGTTGGCCCCGGATAGTGCCTGCCAAGCAGCTGGGCCTGGAGCAGGATCTGGCCCCGTGGTGCCTTGCGTTACAAGGCCAATGTATTATTCCTAATCCCCACTGAGCTCCTTCTTTGGGTTTGGCCTGTGATCATTAGTATAAAAAATACCCTTGGCACACGGTGCCCTCCAGAGAAGTAATCCTCCCCTCCCGCCTGGCTCGGCTCTGAGCTGCTGCCCCGCCGGACATCCCAGAGCCTTCCGCAGGAGTCTGCTTCGTCCCTGTTCTGCTTTGCCTTGATATAACCTCTGCCCCGATAAAAACACCTTGAAATGAGAGCCTTGCTGAAGCCCTCCATGCTTTATGTCCGTACAGGTGCTCCCTGTTCACTCCCCTGGCGTGTCCCTCGGCACCAGTGGGACGCAGGATCTTCAGCCAAGCTGCTGCTGACCCTGTGGGGCATCTCAGCAGGGACCTCCTTCCCTCGGAGCTAAAGGCAGGTACGGTGCCACTGATAACGGGCCCTCAAAAGTCTCGCTGTATGTGCAGGGAGCATGCCAATTTTCCCATACTGCCCATATTCTTCCCCGCTCCTGCACGCATACTCTCCTCCAAGCTCCCTTTGTTCTGCCGCAGCACGTTCATTTTAAATTCATCTGTGATTTCTTCGTGCAGCTTGGGGCACCCAGACCCTCCTGCTCCATCCCCACGTGAGAGGGAAGGGAGTGATGAAGGATGCTGGCAGGGCACAGTCCTTCCCCTCCTCCCTCTCTGTACTTGATCCCAGCATCTTGGGAGCGGATCTCTCCCTCATCATCCCCGCAGAGGGTCTAAGAGGCTTTTAAGCCCCCCCTCACACGTGCACGCACTCAACTCTCCACTAATCCGTGGTGCCGTTTAGTAGCAGACCCAGCGAGGGCTGGGCGAAACTTGTGAGTCATTAATTCAGCTGGAAGGATGAGCTAATGAGAGGAACCTTGTGAGCTTCCCTCCCCGCTCCTGGTTGCTCGGTGCATATTAATCTTCCTGAGCGCGTGTGCCGGCAGCATCCCCAGCAGCTGAGCACGCTGCTGCATGTTTGCTTTATGGGCCGTTGTTCCCCGTGCCCAAGACCTCTGCTTGACTTGCTATAGTTCTTCCCAGTGAATTTGTTCCAAACCGGATGATTTAGCGGCACGCGGAGACCTGGAGATGGCAGGGGGAGGTCGTGCACATTAATGAGGGCCCTGTTAGCGCTCGCGTGCCTGGGCAGGGGCACAGCCAAGTCCCCGATTCCTCTTTGCCTGGTGGGACTGAGCGCGGTCCCTCCTTCTGCAGATGGCGAGGGACTCTGGGGTACGGATTTGTCCAGCCGGGCTGGATGACGGCAATTCAGCTGCTGTGGGGCAATGCTAGCTGAAGTGTAATTAATTCTGTGCGCTACCCGGGGGATAGAGTGGAGTTTGAATACAGAGGCTGTAAAACTCTCCTGGGTGAATGCATCCATCTTGGTTTGAGCTTTGTGAGCTTTCCCAGTTGCATACGTCCTAAAAATATTCCCATGGAGCCACAAATTCCCGTAGAGTAACTGTAAGGCTGCTGACGAGAGGCTCACTTTTCTTAGTTACACTCAGAAATAGCCCACGGCACCCCCGGGATCCATTGACCCCCGGCTGTAAACCACCGACCTGCAGCTTGTAGAGGAGAGAAACGAGAGGGCAGCACCGTGATTTCCACCCAGATAAAGCCGTGCACACCAAAGGTGCCGGGGCAGCCCATTAGTTTAAAAACTGCTGCCTGCCGTTATAAACCTGGCACCATCAGGCCAAGGGCTGCGTGGATACCGGGAGCATCCCAAGGGGGAGCGGGCAGCTGTCCCATCCCCGTCGGGCTCCGGCACGGGACGAGACTCATGCACATTATCTACAGCACGGTTTTCAGTTTATCTTCTCTCAAAAATGTCTGGTTTCTCTTTAAAGGAAAATATCAGAGGGCTTGGTCGGTAGGCCAGTGGCTGTCGGGGCTGGAAGGACAACCGCCGGGTCACAGCCTTGGCCGGGGGACAGAAGCGAGTGCGGTTTGATGCCGTCAAGCAACAATCCAGTTTTAGGTTTGAGCGTGGGAGGACTCTGCTTCTTCCTCGAGCTCAGATGGCTGCTGTTGCCTGAGCCCTAGGAGCAGGATGTATTTAAATATTACTGCTAATTGAGAGTATTTTAGGTCTGTATTCGTCCTAAAAATTAACTCTCTTGATTTGAAACTCTTAAGTCGAGGCATAAAATTACCGTAGGTTAATAAACCCCATGTAAATATAAGTCCTCACAAAATGCCCGTTTGTTGCTCAAAAGTTAACGCTAAGCCAACAACTCAGGAGGCACCAAAACGCAGAATGAAATACAAATTTGGCAACAGCAATGGGCTCTGTAAGTGCAACGAAAGGACTGTCTTCAGCTCAAGGATGAGCTCGGTCAAATCTGAGAAGCTGCAAACCCCAAAAAGCAGAAAGGCTCATTTTCCACCCTCGTCCTAGCAGTGACATCTGCAAGGTTGAAATCCATACTGCTGAAAGTCCGCAAGGACCCCAGAGCCAGAAGCCAAGCCGAATTCATTAACTACCTCTAATGCTGCCTTTAATAAATTGTACGGCTTTTAAATACAAACATGTTTTGAGAGACCTTTTTTGTCCTGTATCTAGGACAGGTAAGGCAGGCTCATAAAACCAAGCGTAGATTCTGAGTTTGCACATGTTTCAGTTAATTACCATCCAAATTAAAGCTTATTCAACTGATGAATTAAAAAAAAAAAAAAATCAGCTAGTGAATAAATGCAATATTAAGCTTTTCAACGCAAAGTGGAAAAAAAAAAATCCGAATAAATGTTAATTACATAATAGCTCTAAAAAGCTGGTTTAACTACAGTGGAAGCTGGCGAAAAACAAGTACTGGGTTTTGCTGACCAGCGCCAGTCTGCTTGCTTTAGGAAAACAGCAGAGTAGCTCAAATGTGAAACAAGATTAGAGTGGATTATTTAAAGGCTTCCTGTTTACAGATTTAGATCAACTTGAATTGAAATCAATTCATCCTTCCTGCCTGGAAAGGGTTTGCTCAGGAAGACGATGACGGCGGCGGATCAGGGATCGTGGCAGGTGTGATCCCCCTTATTCCTTCTTCACTTCTGTCCATAGAGGGGCGTTTCACATAGCGTATCTTTGAAAAAAAAACCAGACTATGAGATGAGTGGATCATCTATCAGTATTTCTATGGAGAGATTATTTAACAGGGCCTTTCCATTTACGGGAGAAAGCCGTAGCGACTGGACCATGCCGCGGAGCCGCGCCGCTGGCGATACCCTCGTACCGAGGATGCTGCCGGCATGGCATGAGCCAAGGTGGTCCTCGCAGGGAGGGAAGCAAGATGCTGGGTGCCTGGCACCGTCCCCGTGCGCCCTAAAGCTGCGG
>NW_009207419.1:5299-5637 GCF_000690835.1 Fulmarus glacialis | reverse complement strand
GGCCGGGAAAGGGCCCCCTCCTCGCCCCCTCCTCGCAGCACGGCTGCAGATGGGGCTGGTGTGACAAAATCCCCGGCGCACCGGCCGTGCCAGATGCCTGGCACATCAGTGTTGCTAAGCGAGGAGAAGTTTTAACGCGTTGATTAATGCCCTGACTCTGGGTGAGTAATTAGAATTAATGTGGGATATCAAATCAGGAAATCAGGCATTATTAGGAGGAATTAGTGATTTATTTTCATTTTACGCCTGGCTCACCCCAATCCCCCAACACAGACGGGGGATTTGGCAAGAGAGGAAGCTCCTTCCTTACAGCGCGAGGAGGGAGAAGTAAGTGGCGA
>NW_009207419.1:4299-5111 GCF_000690835.1 Fulmarus glacialis | reverse complement strand
CGGCGCGAGCCCAGCGGCCGCTTGAGCAGGGAAGTGCCATCCTGGCACAAACCCTGGTTTGCTGGAAGTGCCGTCCAGCAATTCCCTGGCAATTCCCCGCTCTGGTTTGCTTTTGCTTTTATAGACCGCGGATGGGAAGAACATGGCAAATCCATGCCCCTACAACCGGCGCGAGCCCAGCGGCCGCTTGAGCAGGGAAGTGCCATCCTGGCACAAACCCTGGTTTGCTGGAAGTGCCGTCCAGCAATTCCCTGGCAATTCCCCGCTCTGGTTTGCTTTTGCTTTTATAGACCGCGGATGGGAAGAACATGGCAAATCCATGCCCCTACAACAGGGGCAGGAGGGCAGGGCAAGGCAAGGAAGAACCTCACTGGTGCTAATGCTGGGGGGTTTGCTCCTCAGAGGGGTCCCGCTCTGGCACAGCAATGGGGACCGAGCGGTTTGGACCGAGCGGTTTCACCCTGCCGCATCGCAGCTGGTTGCTCCAAAGCGTTTGTCAGTCAGCGCGTGGTTGCAAGCCGGCACGCGTGGCTGACAAATGGCTTGTGACAGACAGCTTCCCAAGCCGCCATGGGATGAGGATAGGCTGGAAATCCCGAGCCCGCAGCCTGCCTTCACTGGTGCGAGGGAAACGAAAGGGGCAGGGGAGTGAAACTGTGTAATTCGGGACCCCCCGGCGCCCGAGTGGCTTGAGAGCAGTTGCTCTGAAAGGGGAGGAGTGGGCCAAAGGATGGAGGTAGAGGAGCCCGTTGGACCCCCAAGGCCAGCCTGCCTCAGCCAGCAGCGCCGCGGCTGACCGGGGTGGCACGGCC
>NW_009207419.1:2452-4272 GCF_000690835.1 Fulmarus glacialis | reverse complement strand
GGCAGAGACGGGGTGCGAGCCCTCCCAGCCACAACGGGGTCTTCAATCACACAAAGCAGAAAGATGGTGTTTCTCCATGGCTCGTTGATTGTCTCTGAGAATGAATTTTAATTACACTGCCCAGGCTCAATAAATCACAGGGGCAATTAAAATCCCCATTTGCACTGACTAATTGCTCCGGATTGTGGTAAGACGTTGAGCTGCTTCGCTGTGGTACAAGGCAGAGGTGCAAAGGAGCAGGGTGGGTTTGAGGGGGAGCAGGGGAGTGGGATGCAGGGGCGGGAGGTGGAGCCCACCCACCATCTCCAGTCCCCATCCCATATTCTTGGTTGACCGTGTGGTTTGCCGGCTAGTTAGAAAAAAGCCCAAGGAAAGCTCTGCAGGTGGCAGGGCCTTTGATGTGTTTGGCTCGTGTGCTGGCTACGTAAACCCAGCGCCCTGGGCCACCTTCTGCCCGCACTTCTCCGTACGTTCTTCGCAGCTCCAGCAAGCACGTGCTAGAGCTCATCCCTTCTCCCGGGGGTCCGGCTCAAGTCGCCCCGGCCGATGGCCGGCCGGCAGGGGTGTGCGCTTCATCCTGCCTGCCACGCTGCTCTCCCCCTGCACCAGCGGCACCGTTCCACCAGCCCTGGCACGGAAAGGAGAGCGCGAGGCAGGGGAAGGGCCGGCCAGGGGTAATTGCTGCTGAGACCCAACTGCGGCGTAGGTTGGGAGTGGGGGAGAGGGGCAGCGGTAGCTGCACCCCCGGGAAGGACAGCGAGAGCATCACCTTCTTGGGAGAGAGGACCCTCCTGAGCAACGCTTCTGTGCAGGACGCCGAGCCCACGGGCTTGCTGCTGGCCAAGCCCAGGAGGCCACGGAGGAATTTACGGGGTTGTATGGGAGTGTGAATGTCTGAAGGCAACAGCTCCTGCAGGACTCGGTGGATGCCATGGTGGTCTGCCCCATGTGTGCTTATAGCAGATGAAGCTCTGACTTGCTGCAGCCCTGCAGGGTGCCTCCCTCCAAGGAGCTTGAGGAGGTCTTGGCCCGGCAAGGAGGTAAAATGGCCTTTGTTTTGCTGTGGTGGGGAGGCGGAAGGGATGCGGGGAACAGGGAAACACACGAGCTCCCAGGTTGCCCAGAGGGCCTGTGTCATGGCTGGGACATACCCTCACAGCCTCCTGGGAGCAGGACATGGCCTGGAGCAGGACATGCTCCCTTGGCGGAGCAGCAGTGACGCTGTCTCAGATGGCTTCAGCATCTCCAAACGGGGCTCCCTTTCCAGTTTGCATGACCTCAGGTTGAACTGCAGTTAAACCCCATTTAACTGGGACTTAACCAGGCTACTCCTGCTGCAGAAGCCAAGGTAAAGCTTCATTACAGCTTTGGCACGTGGTGCCTCTGCCTGTGCCCCACGGGTGGGAGGTGAGGTGGGTGTACCGGCTCCCTTCTCGCCCTGACCCGGCAAATCTCTCCAGGAGCCGTGCAGATCAGCACCGCTGTTACACCCAGCCGGGGAGCAGGAGCATCTTCCACAGGTCTCTCTCCTCTTAGATGCCTTCTGCTGCAGAGCCACTGCCGTGACGGGCTGAGCCCCAGACAGAGAAGCCGGCACGTGGCTGGTGATTAAAATCTCCGAGACCGTGCAGACAGATGGAAACTACTCCCGGTTTCTAGTTGCTGGGGAAAAAACAGGGTAAAAGGAGGAAAAGCCTGCCTCTCCCGGGGTGGGGGCTATGGGTCGGACACCTCGGTATGGTAACACAGCCGCCTCGGATGATCACCCCTGTTGTGCTTTTGCATCTGGATGCAGCTTTGAGAGGGGAGCAGCCCCGGGG
>NW_009207419.1:0-2360 GCF_000690835.1 Fulmarus glacialis | reverse complement strand
GGGGGGAGCGGAGCGCTGCGCTGGAGCCTAGGCAAGGGGCACAGCCGAGGGCAGCGGCTCTGGCCGGGGAGGGCTTTCCACGGCTGCACACTCACCACCCCGGCATCCCCCCGCAGCACCCCGAGCACAGCCCGCCTTGCTTGTCCTCACGCAGCATCCAGCCTGCCCCGGCAGATCTGGTGCTTGGGGGGATGCCCGGGCAGAGCCAGAGACCACCGTGCCCAGGGCTGTCTGGCGTGGGAGGGGATGGGGGTGAGCAAGCAGGATGAATCCATGACTATTCAAGTCCTTCACGTCTTCGCAGGGACACGTAGCAGAGCACAGGCTGCCAGGCCAGGGGAAGTGCACTGAGCACGAACACCTCGGGCCACCGAAGGCTGCAACGGGCACAGAGCTAACGAAGTACAGCGGTGGAGGGACCGGGAATGCTTGGAGTGGCATGGCTGGGGGGAAGGAGCCCGACGCTGTCCCCCTCCCCAAGCAGGGACAAACAGCACCAGCAGCACCCCACCAGCCTTTCATCGCCCAAGCTCTGTATTTGCGGGGAGAGTTTAAATGCTAACGAGCCCCATGCTGGTGGTGGAGTAGGAGACCCAGCACTGCTGGTGTCCAGGTCGGTGCTGGAGGAGCCCCGGTGGGAAGAAAAGGGGGGTAACCTCAGGTAGCAGTGCCCCAAAGAGCTCCCCTCCGTGATCAGACCTTCATCTTCTCAGGCAGGAATTTTAAGCAGAATTTTTTTCACTCTTTCTTTTTTTTTCCCCAGATGAAAAATGTCATTGGTATAGTTCATAGTACCCCCTATAGCATCTCAGCCACATTATATTGCCTTTGATATACCTCACGTGCAGCGTGCATCCCGGGAGGAAGCTTCAAGAGCAGTGTTCAGTATGCACAAAGGCTGTCTCTCAAGAAGTTTATCTTGAGATAAAAGGTAGGCAACTTTCTATTTCTAATTACTTCGAGTTTATAAACAGGTAAAAAAGCCCCCTCCCTCTCTCTCCTTTCTGCTCATTCGCCAGAGAAGAGAGGAAAGCAAGTATAATAAGAGATGCAGAGACTGGGTGGCACAGTCAGGCTGCGTAGTGCAAAAACCGGGTGCTGTTCTGGAGTCCCTGGGCGTTGAAGAGGAAGCCTGTGCCTTGTACTGGGTTTTTCATCCCAGCTGAAGAGGCAGTCGATCTCCTGCTCTCGCACAAGGCGAAAGCAAGGCTCAGGCAATGAGACGCCCAGAGAAACCAGTCCTTGCCCTGGCACACAGTCCTGCACAGAGAGACAAGGAGGAAAAGCTGTGTTTGGCAGGGTGTGAAGACGGCAAGAGTGCTGTCTCCCAAGCAGGAGGGCTTGGGAGGTTTCAGCCTCCATTAAGGTTCATTGACCATGCAGCCGACGCTCTCCGAGGAGGCACAAAAGATTGCAGAGCTGACTGCTAAAATGCAGCCTGCTGTGAAGCATCACACGGATTTTACACGTAGATTTTCATCAGAATTAAGATGTATTTGTTTAATTAACACCACCGTAACACAGGCTTGGATGGAAAAGCTTCATTGGGGTGTCAGGTTAACACGGAGCTGGACTCCAAGCACCCCGGGAGAACAGGCTGCAGCCAAAGAGACTGCTACGCTGGGACAGCTTGATCCCTCCCGCACAAGCAGCCAGGAGAGGCTTTCCAATGTGGTACCTAGCAGGGCAATCTGCTCTTGGCTGGGACAGAAGATGCTTTAGCCTGAGGAAGAAAAGCTAGGGGCCATCGCGGCAGTCTGCAATCCCAGCCCAAGTGCGGCAGAAAACAGAGATTTTTCACCGAAAGCAGCATATGTCACTCATTTGAGTTAAATGAGGCTTAAAAAAAAAAAAACACCAAGCCCAAAGAGAAAGAAACAACATGCCTTAAGAATTGTCTGCTCTCCCAGCTGGTGTCGGGGATGTTTCGTCCCTGCCTGAAGGCACCCCAACCAAACCAGGAGCAGGAGCGAAGGGGTGAGTGCCCTTGCGCTGATGTGCCAGTCGGCTCCTGCCAGCCCAAGCACCGGGACACCCTCCGGAGCGACACCAGGAGCTGCCGCAGTTCCATCTGAAGGGGCAGGGTCATCCAGATGGGGTAGCAACACGCTCCCAGCCGCTCTGCGGTGGCACCGACAGCCCCATTACACAGTCGAACTTGGCAGCCGTACCAACAACAAACAGATGCGAAGATACCATAAAAAAAACCCGCAGGTGTCTGCGTGCAAACGTTTACCACGTCAGGTGTTTCCAGTCTTGCAGAAGGAAATGGGGCATCTGCTCTGACCTGCTGGCAGAGCAGTGGGGTGCCTGGGGCCTGGGCTTGGGTGCAGCTGGTGAGGGACACCCATGGCAAGGAG
>NW_009207418.1:8242-38323 GCF_000690835.1 Fulmarus glacialis | reverse complement strand
GCCTTTCCCTCATCCACTAGGCGGGTCAGATTCCTCCCTGCTGTTCTCTGTGCCCATTCAACTGTTACTTAGAAGTTTGTTTGTTAAACCATTAGAAAACCCTGCTTAAGGGTAAGATCTTCATCTAGCAATTTTTTTTAGTACACAAGAAAAATGCGAATTTCTCAGTAGCTCACATCACAGCCATGAATAAATGTATCAGAACTCCATATGACTCATTAGTTAATAACATGGGAAGCAGGTACCATTAACACTGCTAGATTTTCTCTGACGAGAAGCAGCAGATAGTAGCTGTGATCTTTTCTTGTTTCGTAAGACGGAACAGACTTGGTTAACTTGCTCACTGATGTGCTTGTCTTAGGACTGTTTATGCACAGAAAGGGAACTTTCCATTAGAATGTATACTCATGGAAGTGACTCAAATTCTATAAACCATTTCTTTGTTACAGTGATATCTATTGAGAGGTGTTTTTTACTCATGAGGATCTCTCCTGTGCATAGGGAGGGATGAGACCTCTTGTAAAATTAATAGAGATCTATCTACAGAAAATTAAGGAAATTAAATATCTGCAGTGGAATAGAGCACAAGATACTGACAGGCTTGTTAATATTAAATGGGAGAAAATGTTCATCACCCTATAAAATAAATGGCAAGTCTTGGAGGCAGTCTCCTTGAGAAGAGTCTGTGAGTGTGTCTTCTAATGCCTGGCTAGGCAAACCACTCCCAGTTTGTCCCAGATATTTGGTAGCAAGACATAATAAGCGTGCCTGTGCTTGCAAAACTATAAAGACAATATAACAGGGCACAAAAGGCATGAGTAGCCCAATATCACACTAAAGTTTCTGTTGTTCCACTATAGGATAATCTGCTTTTGACAGAGCATCTGTCAAAGTTTCAAATCCAAACCTTCTTCTAGGTGCTCTAACCTCCCTGTAGTCTCCTCTTCATTCCTTCCCAGAGCTTAGGAGCCCTAAGAGTTTTGCACCTGTGGTGTTGCTGCTAAGAGCTGTTCTGCCCTCCTGTGTCACTTGTTCCTGCTCCCTTTCTTCTCCTAGTACATATTTGTGCTTTTCAGTTTTATTTTTAACTATGTTAAAATTTTGCTGAATCAGTCAACTGAACCTATGCCTTATGATCTTGCCTTATGATCTGGAGTAAGGGAATAACCAGCAAGAGCAGTTGCAGGCAAGCGGGCCCACTCATTTAAGAGGAAAGTCATCATTAGATCAACTTATCTGTGAGGTCAAATTACACTGAGATGACTACCAGAACTGGTGCAAAGGAAACAACTGAGGAACATAGAAGAGTGGAAGGAAGGAGTCGCCCCTTTCAGATGACAGTCATAAAGTCAGTTTAGCTGTAATATGAAACCTCACCCCTAGCTGCATGATCCTTCTACCTTTATCTCTGCAAGCTTCTTAGCATCTGCTGGGCATTTTCAAATACCTGGGTGTAATCATTTCAGTCTGGACAATCTAACTTTCCACTTTGATCCTTTGATTTATACTTCAGGGCTATGATGCTTTCTGCAGAGAAGTCATTTCTCATGGGAGAACAGGCCCTGTGGGCAGCCACACACCAGGGCTGTAGGCCACAAAATTGGAAAGTCTCTTGCATTCATGTATAATTGGTTTGAAAACCAGTTCAAATCCAGGGGATTTCACAGACTCAAATGAGTTCTGTATCAAACCCACAGTTCCCAGCTATGCAGAAAAGGAGAAGGGGAACAAGGGCTGCTCCTTATTTGAGGACACCCAGGCACCTCAATGTGCCCAGTAAAAAGAAAGTATGATGCAAGCACAAAGATCACATCCTCTTTATTTAGACTCTGGCTAGCACAGGACACAACAGCAGTGAAGGTGTAGTAGAATGGCACATGGGCCTGTTTGCTGGTTTCTAATCATGCCAGAGTTCCTGCTGTTGTTGTTATTCTGTTCGCTGTTGTTACCTGCTCTGGTTACCAAACCAGATTAAAGTTAGTACAGGCTTGCCTGGGCTTGCATCTTCAGTTTGCTCTTTTTAGACACTAACTACAGAGGTGGGTCAGGGCATTAAAAGGAGGAAGCCTGAGCTGCCTCTTAGCATAGTGCAGAGTCTTTCACCTCAGACCCAGATAAGGTCCATCCCTCCAGTAGGGTGTAATACCGTCTGTACAGTGTGCTGGTCTGTCGTTTTGGCTGACCTCTGGGTAGAGGTCATGGGATGCTGGCTTCCAGTGTAACAGGATCATCCAGCCTCATTGAATGGCAGACAATTGGGCAACAAAGTGATCCTGAAATATTCAAGGAGGCTGTTTTCAAACGTATGTAACTTAATTGTTCTGGTTTCTTCTTGCAGTCATGAACACTTTATTTGGCTTTCTCAGATTATTGTTGAGGAAGAAGACCTTGGAGACCTTCTAGCTCATCTTAACATGGCTAGAAGAAGGGAGCAGTGGCCTTACCAGATTGAAGCAGTGAAAGGCCAGAAATTCTCCCTCAATAGCCTGGGGTACAGGCTCAAGGGAGAATGTTTTCTGTCAATATGAGGCAGGAAGGAACAGAGTAAATATTTTATATTAATGCAATGAGACCTGGGGGGGGGGAGGGGGGAAACAACCGTAAAAAAAAAAGAAGATATTTTTAAGTTCAGCCTTATAGGCTGCAAGATCCTGACTGGATTGTCAATCCTTCTTGCTATAGAATGAAACCAAAAGGAGACCCTATTTATAAATTTATCAAGTTTCATCTTAAAAATAGTTAGGAACAGCATTGACCAGCCCCCTTACCCGAACCACTAACAAACAAACAAGGTTGTTATGAATTTATGCAAAGTGTCATTTCTTTGATCAATCATGACCAGTTTCTGCTCTTTTATTCATTTCGCCTTTTTTTTTTAAATTGAGTTACCTTCTTAGCTCTCTTTTCTGCAATGGCATCAATGCTTTTATTTTATGTAGTTGATTTAAGAAGAATTTGCAGTGAAAAGGTAGGTCTGATGTGTTATCACTCTCTAATAATAATTTAAAATAATAGCAGCTGAATACTAGCTGAAAAGACCTGATATTTTGCGTAAATGAAGGAATCTTTAGGAAACTGGGAAGCCTTGTACGTTCTCAAGGAATGTAGCCTCTTTTTTAAAGCCTTCTGTTCCTTCCATCTGCTGTTGGATTCCCCAGTCAAAGCTGTTTCTCCAAGGTAAAAGGGCTTTTAAGTCAGAGGAGCTGGCCAGCTGGAAATTCCTCTTGGTACTGGTATCCTTGGGTAGCACATAGCTGGCAAAGACAGTGTACTTCCCAGCTCCTTATCACACCCAGCACTGCCTTCTCAACCCTGTGCGTCTAGACAGAAATGGGCAGAGGAGAGAAGGGCAGTGAAATTGGGAAAGTTCAAACAAGTCTTTAGTTTGAAAGATGACTTAGTTGCATGTACCAAATGTTGAAGGTACTGTGCATGAGGGCAAGTTGTATCAGTATTCATACTCTTGTCTGAAGTGAATCCGTCTTGTTATTGAAGCAATGACTTGGGCAAAACTACATGGTAAGTCAGTGGTTGAGGTGGGCATTGAACCCAAGTCTCGGGCCACAAAATCCACTGTCCAGTTTGCTCAGGGATCTGGAGCTGAAATCTGGAAATGTTTCATCTTTCTTGTTGCTTACCTCCCCCTCCCTTAAAAAGATATGAACTGCCAGCATCTTGCTAGGAGCACTTCGAAAAGCAAACAAATGCAGTGTTTAGTCTGTACAGAGAATTCAGGTTAGAGGTGCTGAGGCAGACAGGCTTGACTGAGTAAGGTGGAGACGGAATATTTACACAGACTCAGTTTAGCCTCTCTCATCTCAGTGTAGCTCAAAGCAGACAGTAGTCTGATAAGAAAGTGAACGTCGTCAGTACCTTCATCTTGGCCATCCTCCTCAGGCAAAACCCAATCATACTGTCTGAGATTTCTGACAAATCAAAGAAACAGAGGGCTCCAGTTCTGCCTTGGGTATACAGAGTCTTGAACAGGCTCCAGCTGATAATGACATAGAGTTTGTTAGAGCTACTTCCTCCGCAGGAACTGTGAAGAAGATTCTCCTCCCTGCTATGCACACATTAGAAGTTTAGAGCTAAGAGTCCCAGGGCTTTTTTTCAAGATTGGATAAGGAATTCATGATCTAGATGACATCAGTCATTCTGGGCTTTACAGAACGGGTCTCTCTCCTCTGCAGAGAGGGATAGAGAGTTATTTATAAATAATGAATGAAAGAATGTGATGAAATAGTTAACTAACCTGTTGCTCTACAGCCTGATTTTTAAGAGCTAAGAGAAGAGGACCATCCAGTGACAGGTAAAGTATGGGCATAAGGTAAAGTATGTTTCTTAAGTTCTCCAGCTCAGCGCTCAGTTTTTATCTTTACTTCTTAGTAGAGGAGCCCTCAAAGGACAGTACGTAACAGCCAGGGGGTTCTTGGAAGGAGATAGGAAAACAGGCTGCACCCAAACTAATGCTACTAAGCATCTAATATCTTATCTTAACAGCACTCATCACATTTTATGTTAGGGTCACTTGTTCTGGTTGCTGGCCACACCTGAGTTTGTCTTGTTTAATCTCCAATCTCTCTGGAAAGCCTTTTTGGGAGGGGGTAGAAGGGGACTTTGCCTTAAAGAACCAGGGTCATCCTCAGAGTAGTTAAATCCTGCACTAACCACGCTGTCACTTTGCAACCTGGTGAGTGCAGAGGGAGACTGCATGTACAAACTAGACTGTGTGCATTTGTGCTTGCTCTGTTACCTGCTTTCTTGAGAAAAACCTAGGAAGGGGAAATCACTGAATTAGACAGCAACGTCGCATGTACATAATCACCTGCTACAAGTAACCTTGACCTGTCTGCAAAAGCTTTGTTTAAAGGGGAGCATGGCTTTACTTGGAAATTCAAGTTGAAAGGAGATTTAGTCATTCTGCTTGATTTGGACTGAGATTTAGGCATAATGAGGACAAAAATTATGCCAGTTTTGCTGTCTTTTCAGTGCTGAGCTGGAAACTACTTTCCTGTTGTCAGCAGAGAGGTTGGTATTGGCAAGGAGAAGAGGGCAGAGGCTGAGGTATCCATGCTTGGCTCCCTGAAATAAAACTCCAGGGATGCAGAAGTAAGAGGCCTATGATTTAATCCTTTTCACTAGCCTAAGCTCTTATCTAGGTAGTATTCACTGTGCCTTGTCTGGTAGCCTCTTGGATTATAGCAGCCATGTTTTGGTATTGGAATTGACCTCTCCTTTTCAGTCTTTCTTTGGAGATATACCTAGTCATACCACATCTGAGCCTGGCTCTTGCCTAAGTGAAATCCTACCTCTCCTCTTATCCAAAACTCTGCCAACCAGCTGGTGATATTGCTGGTTGAAAAGTTCAAAGGTGCTGTGAGAAAGCTTGAATTATTGATGCTGCTTTCCTTCCATATGCCTGTAATCATCTGCTGTTTGGGCAGAGCCCAGCCACAATTGATGTTAGACTCCACAGCTGGGCAGGCTTGCAAGGACACTGGAACAGACTCTAGGCTGCATGGAAACAAGGTATAGGAGAGTGAATATATTACCATATACATGAATATGACCTATGATACACAGTACTGAGAAGCTCACTGGAATCAAGACAGACGATGTAGGTACGTTGAAAAAGTTACTGTGCAGAATGATAAAGAAGGAGCTTGAGCAATTTGTACAGGTGAATGAAAACAGAAACTGTTAAGAATTAAGTTCCAGGCATTTCCCTTTAAGATTAACGATTGTACTTTTTCCTCTGTATGAGTTGGGAGAAACCACTGTGTTTACGGAAGATTAGACTTCTCTACTGGTCTTAAAATAACAGCATGAACTATCCACTCTTCTTTTTGTCTGTAGGTTCATGCTGTGTTTCTTAATAGCATTGAGGTTCTCCTTTCTCTGATGTAAAGTATTCTTATTTCTTCTAAAAAGGAAGAACAAAAATGAATTTTTCTTTTTCCTCTAGTGATTTAGATGAACTTGGTGTAGTGAGGGGAGTTGAAAAACTGAAGAGGAGGATCTTTCACCTGCTCCAGTGTGTCCAGGAGGCAGATGGTCCAGGGCAGTTAATCAAAGCAGGTCTGATGTCAAAGGAATTGTTTATCTAAGCAATAATTCATCTTACCATTCCCAGTAATAACAGTGATGTTACAAAACAATCTGCTCTAAAACCCTGTCTCAGAAGAATTGTGAGCTCTAGGTTTTCACGTTCTAACCCAGATTCAGAGTCTGGGGTCCTATCTTTACAGTGAGTCAAACCGAACTCCTGTGTCTAAGCTCCCTACAAATTTGGGCAGTGTTGCTGACCTTCCTCATCATCCAAGTATTGCAGCATTTTTGTTTTGCGGAAGGCTTTAGCTTTCCAGACACATGACTAATCTAGCAGTCGCTCATAAAAGCAGACTTTTAAATTCATTTTTTTCTCTACTGCATTTGGCATTGAAGGGAAGCGGTATCAACTTTAAGCCCCCAGGAGGAAAGAATATTAACAACTATTCTGTACTGAGGATTTAGCGTCTAATTCAGCTACCATTAATCTCAGCATTAGGGTACCATTCAGCTACCATTAATCAAAACTCTTGTTGCAGGATTTAGAGATATAGGCCACTAGTACTGGTGTATTAAGTGGGGAGGGAGGGCTGAAATAAGGTGACCAGACACCTACGTATTATAGAGAGTACTGTTTAAAAATAGGGATAAAAGAAGAGGATTTGATGTTAAGAGATGAGTTCTGTACTATGCAACATACGTGTCCAAGATTTTTTGAATAGTGTCAACTCTAGACCAGAGTAAAAAAACAAGTTTAGAGGGAACACTGAAGACACTGATTGTTGAGGAACCCTTAACAATGCTTTCAGGGCAGCAGCTTTTTGCTCAGCATCAGAGTTGCAACTGGGGAAAAGGAAGATACTGTTTTTTCCAGTTGCAGAAGATTGTTCTGTCATGCAAAAGAGTACAAAATGGGTACTGCGCAAAAAACCCATCTTCAATAAAACCATGTGCTTTACATACGCTTAGTGTGGTTTTTCTAGAGCATCAGCGTTCCTGGACTGTGTAAATCTCAAATGTGGTTTTGCTGCCCTCCTTGGAGTGATTGAGGTGAGGCAAACTTTGATTCACTGAGCTGTTCTTTACCAGTTTGTTCCCAGAGCACTGGAATATATTTTTTTGATGGCTTTTTTTTTTAAAAAAAAAAACAACTTGTAAGGATGCTTGGACAAATTTAAGTCTGCAAGTAAGTCATAAGGTATTCTGGAGAGTGGATGGATTTCCATTCAGCAGAGTAGGCTGCCTTCTTGAGGTACTAAATGTTAAAATTTCTCATTCCTTGTCAGACTTTATAGTAGCTGCAAAGATTCAAAGCTTTATGCTGAATTGCAATCTTGACTGTGTACTCTTCACCCATCCCCCCACCCTAGGGCAAGGAGAGGCCTGTGGATGGAAGCACGTTTCAACAAACCTTCGCCAGAACTCTTTTGGGCTTGTAGCATGTGTACAATAACCAGCAAGGGTTTTACTTTTCGTTATGGGGAGGAAAACATTTGTACCATATAGTATAGCTAATCCTCCCAGCTCAATCCCGTCTCTCAAGAATTCCCCACTGGCCTTTGTATGTCTTTGCAGTCCCCATCACTGTTGGGTATGGCTGTCAGAGCTTGTACACTGCAACCATGGTCACTGAGATGCAGGGTTCAGAGCTGTGAGACAGGTAAATATGTTGCCAGCATCCCATAATAGTCCAACATCTGACTGAAGGCTTCCAGACACTGTATTTTAGCCTTTAAATAAGTAAGTTAACACTTTGTGGAGTTATGATGGTGGTAGGAATTAGTAGCAAAATCTTGACTGCTAGGTCCTCTGTTACCTATTGAGAGAAATTGTAAGGCTATGATGGGTGGAAGTTTCTCTTCTGCCTGTAGAGAATCTATGGAGTTGGCTGAAAAACAAAGAGAAAGAAGGAGGGAAGGGAGAGAAGAGTTTAACAGAGAGAGAGGTGAAAGGACAAAATATATAATGGAATTTCCCTGTGTCCTGTGTGCCGGTTTGTTCCTTGCCCATCATTGGCTACTGTAATCTCTAAGGTAGTTACAAATGCCCCTAACAGGAGGCTTTTTACCTTTTTTAGTTTGGAAAGATGTTGCAGACTCTTGGGTTTCCTTGCTATAAGATTTTTTTCTTAGTCCCATTCTCCTCTTCCATTCACCTCCAAGTTTTCCTTCCTCTGGTTCACCATTTCCGTTCAGTTATGCCCTTACTGTTTTCTGTAAGTGTTTAGTGACTGGGGAATCAAAACCAGGCTCTGCAATTTGCACTTCATTCAGACAAATGTGTAGAAGTGGAGTCTGGAGCCCAAGTGGTATTTTGGTCTGTCTGAAGCAACAAGAGGTTGACTCATAAAATAAAGGATCTTTATAACTGGAAAGGATGGAAGTGATATTTTCCAACAGGCTGAAAGGTCAGGACTAATCCTTTGGGCACTTTTACATCCTTTATTTCCTGCCTATGATTAGAGGAAAGATAAAGAGATAAGCAATGCTGATTAACACTTAGAATACTGAACATTTCCTAGACTGTCAGCTAATAACAGTGTACTCAGGAGGAGTTGTGTGGAGATGCTGTTACATAGTGGAGTAGTATTTGCTTTTGACTTCTTGCTCAGTTTAGCCAGATCCTGGAAGGCATTGAATGCTTGTTCATGGAACACACCCTTCAAAACCAGCCCCATCACGCTAAAAAAAAAGATGGAGTCAGGCAATTCCACAAACATACTCTGGGTCTGTATTAGGAGTTTTCTTTGGCATGCAAATGCTTGCCAGGATTTATGCAGTGTGTTTCTGCAGTACAGTTATGTATCAACAAAAATCCTGATGTGTAATAGGTTATAATGATTTGAAAATCCTCTTGCTGTGGGCAACTAACATACACTATCCTAAAAAAATTAAAAAAGCAGTCTTCTGTCAGTATTTTATGTCTTCAGAAGCAATTCTGAAATGTAGACTTAAGCTACAAAGTTAACCTAGTTTCAACTGTCTTTTCCTGCAGAGATTATCAGTTTA
This sequence comes from Fulmarus glacialis, assembly GCF_000690835.1. Lineage (NCBI taxonomy): Eukaryota > Metazoa > Chordata > Aves > Procellariiformes > Procellariidae > Fulmarus > Fulmarus glacialis. The sequence goes on along the minus strand of NW_009207418.1, from coordinate 29,267 downwards.
CATGATCGGATTGTTATTGTTGTTGTCCACTCATTATTATATTTCTTTTTTCTACCACTTTATTTCTTCTCTCTTTTTCCCATTCCTCATTAATTCCCTTATTTATTTAGCCTTCTCTCCAGTAAGATTTCAGGAGAGCTGTTCAGGGACAGGCATTATTTGCTATGAGAGCTGGTTTCCTCATAAATTTTGCTGTTTGGGCTAAACTGTTTTCGTGACAGGTCAAATCTTGGGTATGATCTGTTCTTTAATGTCCTTCTATTGGACTGGAGAAAATTTAAAAGGTTATCCCCTGAAAAATCAGATACTATTTAACTGTAATTACGATATCTATTTAAATTTACCAAGTATTTATTTGCTTGTTAAGAGACAAGTGCTCAAATAAAAGGAGGGAGAATAATAAATAAACACAAAACGTGGAGCTTATATTTTTGCATCCTTTCTACTAATTACGTATCAGCTCAGCTTGTACAGATTCTAGTAATGCAGTATCAATTCAGCTTGTACAGTTTGAGTTAATTTTTTTTTTTTTTTGGTTAACAATCGGTTGTCGTCTTTTCAGTTCTACTCAGCGATACAACATCTGCTCAGTATAGTGTATTTTCAGCCTGCAAGCCAGTGGTGTTCATATAGGTCCAACTGTGATTCTGGATACCTAGGAAACTGAGTTAACTATTTACTGTTCATTCATTTGACGTAGATCATTAGATGTGTTCCTCTCTTCTTCAGCACAAAGAAGGTTATTGGAGAAGCAAAAACTGAAATAAAATAATCATTTTTTCTTAAACTACAGTGTGGCCAAACCTTTGTCAACTGTGGAAAATCATGGACATTCGTTCAGTTGCCTGTATATGACTGGCCTCTGGCAAGAGTCCTAATAAAAGAAGAAAATAAGGGTGATTAGTGACAAAATAAACAGACATTAACCTGGAACAGGACAGTCAGTTTGGCACTCCTCAGCTGCACAGGTATGGTTCTGCAAACGTTTGTTCTGTTCTATAGAAATGAGGTAAATTACCGCGTAGGAGGATCTGGCCTCTCTTTGTAGCTTATTTCACAGCAAAATGCACAATGTTTCCATTCATAGGTGAATTGAGATAAGCCATCACATACTCCTGAACACTGGAGAAATGCCTCCTTCCCAATCCAAGACTCGGCACAAAAAGGTTGGAAAAGAAAGTGTTGAATTGTAAGAAAAAGGCAAGCTCCCCAGGAGATTCAAGGATCCACTGTGGGAGACGGTGGGCAGATAAGAGTAAAGGCTAGCTGAAGGGCAAAGAGTCATTGCCTGAACAAGATGACACCCTTGAAGAGGACCCCTTAAAAAGCCAGAGGCTAGTAAGGCTTCAGTGAAGCAATGAAAATGGCCACAAAAAAGTTATTCCGTGGGGAAAGAGCCTACAAGAGAAATGATAAAAGAGAATCTGGTTTGGGGAGAAAACATGGAGAACAATTAGTGTCCAAGTTGGAGGGGGAAAAAAGGAAAGGCCTGCAAGCAACAGGAAATGACATCAGGGCGAGAAAGTGAGGACAGTAGCGATAAGGAGGAAAAGGCCACCACGAACAGTAAAAAACACAGTTTTAAGAAGAAGTGTGAAAAGCGTCCTGCTGTTAGTGAAAAAGTCACTGAGTCAGAGTCTGTAAAGTCAATTGCAGTGCAAGGTGTTGAAGGCTCTCTTCAGAAACATTGCTTGCCGCAGAAGGCACACAATGCCAGGGAAAAGCACAATGAGAATCATGGCTTTAAGGAAGCTTCTGAGCAGAAGTCAGGTTCTCAATCCCAAGGCAGTATGGCACAGGGAAAAGGTGAGAAAACTGGGAAAAAGCAAGTTGGAAAACATACCAGGATTATTGTCACTGAAAGTGCAGAAGAAAATATCCTGGAAACCTCAGATAACTGCTGCTCTGACTCCAGCAATGAAGGCCATTGGACCCATAAAAAAGGTACAAAAGAGACTGTAATGGACAGCACTGCAAGCAGTGAAGAGAAGAGTAGTTCTTCAGAGGAAGATGGCATCAGTGAGAAAGAAGCCATGCTCGAAGATCCTCCTGTGGCTGAAGGAAAAGGCTACAAGGAACTGCTTGATGAAAGCAATGAAGCATCTAATGAAACTGAAAGGGAGCAGGTGACCACAGATGGAAGGAATGAATCTGAGGATGAAGGCACTGACTTTGCAGGATTGGAGGCAGAGAAGAAAATGAAGAAGCAAGATGACATGCCAAGACAATCAAAATCTATTCTAGCTGAGCAGTGAGGAAGATGGTGATGTAAGAATTTCAGGATTCCAACTTAAAAGTCTTAAGAACAGAGAAAATGGCAATAATGAAGTAGGCAAGGATGATATATTAGAAAATTACAAAGTTCAAGATATGTCAAAGGATGCACATGATAATTCTGACAGCAGTGGGGAGAACAGCACTGAAGAGAGCATTGACAAAGGAAAAGAAAATGCAACAAAACAACCACTGCCTAGTGCTGTGAAAGTAAATCTCCACGTTTGCCTTAGCAAAGTACTTCAAGGAACTGAACAGGAAGAGAAGGTGAATGATGAAGGCAGCACACTGGAAGATAGCCCTTTGCTCTCCGAGCAGCAGATGACATTGAAAGAGAAATATGGGAAGTGTGAAATTGCAGAACAAGGTAAAGTGGTAGAACATATACAGAGGGACAGTTCATCAGACTGCAGCAAGCAGGATTTAGCAGCGATGATGCTTACAAAGACATGCTCTTCTCAATCCCAGATCCTTCTCAATCTGAAAAACAAACATAAAAATGCTGAGACCAAACTATTAACAAGCTGTAAACCAAATCCTGACCAGATGGCTTTGGAAGCCAACTCTGACCTGAAAAATGTTGAAAGCATCTGTTCAAAACCCACGACTTTAGAAACACTCAGTACACAGAAAGAACCCAACATAGCTCAGAGTTTTGGAGAGAAAAGATTAAATCTTTCAAATATTTCAAGCTGCTCCACTACTACAAAAAAATCATCTGATAAGCAGCTCCTGGGCAAGAAGAAGAAAGTTGGAAAAGTTATTGGAAAAGTTAAACTGAGTTCAGGCCAGACCTTAGAGACAAAAAAAGAGAAAGCAGAAGAAGTGGTTGCAGAGGCACCTTCTGAAAAAGAAAATGTGCGTGATGGGAAAGGATCCAAGTACTCGCACACCTATTCTGGTTTTAGAAAAGTCACCAGCTGGCTTGGTCAAAAACCTGCCAAGAAAGCAAGCCTGAAAGCTCGTCTTCTGGGCGTGGCACGTGCAATTGGTATTTCAAGATGGCTCTTGAAGAAATTTGGGAGGAGAAAGAGGAGCAGCAAACCTTTTGGATTCAGAAGTAGAGTGGCAATCCGGATTGTAAGTGCTGCTGGGTGGGTTGGTTGGTCTGGCAAAGCCTTCCCTGGTGCAGCCGGACAGCTGGAGAGGGCTGAGTTGAGTGACAAAGAATCTTCTCCTCCATTAGTGGAGGGGAAAGGGGGTCTTAAAATGGCAGAGGAAGTGGGACACATTGATTTGCCTTCTGGTGATTCCCCTCTTCATGGAACCAGTTCCTTTCCATACTTACTTAGCTTGGATGAGGAGAACAACAATGCTACTGATGACAAGTTTGCCATAGTATTCCCCAGAGTCCACAGCATGGTTAAGAAAAAGAGCTCCTTATCCAGGGGCTCTGGAAATGGTTATTCCCTACAGAAACTGAGATCTCTATCAGACAGAAAATCTGTGATGCCTGTGCAACAGGGTTGCAGATTCAAATATGACCTTCCCAGATCTTTGATGGATCAAAGCCCTCGGAGAAACAGTGAACAGGGCTTCCTTCCACATCAAGAAGAGGATCCAATACATACATCAGATTATTCCAGTGAGGCAGATGTCAAAGAGGGTTCAGGTGTCCTCCAGACTGCAGGGTCCATAGACACACCTTCTGTTCACTGGTCTCAGCAGCAGGCTCAGGGATGTGATCCTGCAGCATGGCTGAACTCTGAATTGCTGCTGCCACGACTAACCATTGAGAACCTAAGCAAATGGGCCATCTACAAGGACTCACATCTGGCCAACAGCCATGTGATGAAGGTCTGCAAGGACCAGTGGGAGGCAGAAGACATCACTGACAATATGCTAGAGATGGAGTTCATGCAGAAAGAGGTACAGGTGTTGTCTCCAGTGTTGGAATGAAGCTGAACTTCTCCTGATTTTCAGTAATGTATCTATGCATTTCAGATGTACACGTGTGAAGACCACTGTGTAGAAGTTGAGAAGATTGAAGATCTAACCAGACTGGAGTATGTGTTGTCAGTGGTGTTCTGCAGCTAATTCAAGGTCACAGGGGGCTTGCTTGTTATCCTTCAAAGTTACTGTTGGCTCAACAACAGAAAGCACATTATAGATCCCTGGCTACCATGTGAGAAAATAGAATTAATTTGATGCATATCACTGATGCTCTGCAGTAAAGCTCAGTAAAAGACTGAATTGCACTATTCAAGTTATGGACCTACACTGAACCACATGGGGAGGAGCACAGCTGCAGAGGGAACTCCTGACTGTTTTGTATAGTGTGTCCCCAAGCTTTGCTGCACAGAGAGTGCACATTGAATCTCTGCAGTCACACACCAGAGAGAGCAGCTCATCCTAGTTAGCAGACTTTCTTACAGATGCATCCAGGGAACTCTACATCTCCTGTTAAATGGTTCCTAGTCCTGAAATGCATTCTAAAAAACCCAAATATACTTTACGGGTGGGGGAAACAAGGTTTAGAGGCTGATGTGACTTTCGTGGTGTTGCAGAGGGACAAAACTGGGAATTTGACGTACCATTCTTGTTGCATGAAGTGGGTGGTAAGTCAGGAAGACTTGCAGGATGAGAGGCACATTTCTATGTTGTTTGCCCACTGACACTGGCATCTGTGGCTTTAGCAACTCCCATTGACTTCAGCTATGGCAAACTCAGGCCCTACATCTTTAACAGCTTTTAAATCACGGGTTCACTGCTGTTGTTGAAAAAGAAGCACCTGACACTGCTTTTCACACATGTTCTGCACCCTCTACCCTTGCCATCCTGTTGAGATAAACAACTGTAAAGGCTGTGTGCAAGGAGGTGTGATCATATGGAGATGGACAGACTGGATGTTCTGAGCTTTGTCTGCTCTATTCTCTGTTGTGTTTAATCCTGGACGTGTTGGAACCACGTGAGGGCAGTGAATAGTTTCAGATCCCAGCCTCCTACAAAATCCTTGGGAGGGCAGAAAGGTTAATATTAACACATGTAAGTGAAGCTTATGGCTGACAAGTCCTTTCCTCTGTTTGTAGGAAAGTCAGTGAGAGCTCAGTTCTGCTGTGTCTGAAGAAGAGGTTCCATCGCAATCTTATTTATGTATGGGTAGCGGTGTTCCGTTGTTGTTTTTTTTTCTTTAGTGCTTATTTATTCTGAACAATGAGCTTTAAGAGAAAATAACTTCTATCCTACCATCAAGCTTTAATAATGCACCAAGTAGCCCGAGAGCTCACTATTACTGGGAAGAGTGATAAGAAGGGTACTCACACCACTTTTGCTCAGAAAACAGGTAGCATTAAATATTTGTGGTAAAATCTGAAAGTCCCAGAGTTTCTCTTTATTTTTGGTATTTGTTGCCAACCCATGAGTATACTTGGGTTCAGTTTTAGCCTCAGCTGCTCCTAGTGGAACTCTCCTGTCTTAGCAAAGCAGTTCTGGGTAAAAATTGTTGATCTTGAGAAGAAAATTCAGAGTTTCTGCAAACATTTCACAGTGGTGCAGTCCAGAGCTAGTTCTGGATGGCTAATTGTTCTCTTCTTCATTTACTGGCTCAGGTGTTCAAACCTGTGCCTGTAATTTCATGCGAAGCTTGGAGAATAGACAGTGACCAGGGAAGATGACCACGCCCTAGTGAGTGCCCACTTATCCCAAAATATTAATGACAGAGCTTTGAAAATGACCATTGAAAAATTGTGCTATGCCCTGAATAAGGTGGCAGTATAGTCAGAATAGGCAGTATTCCTTTAAAGGTCATTTTAATCTTTGTATTAATATATGTGTTCAGTTGCATTCCCCATTCAGAAAATTCTAAGAAGCCATCAAATTTTTTTTTTCCTTTCTTATTTTTGTCCTAGACTTACATTGGGCAAATTTTGGTTTCTGTGAATCCTTTCAAAGATCTCAGTATATACTCTGAAGATGTGGCTACCCAGTACCACCAAGGGACCCTCTCAAAAAATGTCCCGTATGTTTCTCTTTCTCAAATAACTCCCTAAACTCTGTTCCATTTATGCTCCAGAAAGTATTTTATTTTCTTCCAGTTGTCTGATAGAGCAGGATGAATGCCACAGGAAGTGAACAATGCATTTGGCAAAGTTGTTGTTGCTCGGATCTGTAATGCTACAGAACTAAACTCTTTAGGTCAAGTTTCTTCAGCATTGCTTGAAGGTCCTGAATTCAATGCCTGCTGGGACTGTACCTAAGGAGTTCTAGCAGTATGCGCTCCCCTTTGCTAACACTGTATAGCCCTACCAGAGCTAGCAATGTAGGCAGGTTCCTCTAGTGCAGATAGTACTGCTGGTGTCCCTTGTATTAAACACCATGGCACAGAGCATTACTCAGGTTAGGTTGAAGAGCTCTTGGAGGAACCTAACTTTGCAATAGCTTGTAACAGTGATATTAACTTGATGTCAGCAAAGAACAAAGCTCTGATTTCCCTGGTTTCTCGTGTCTCTCAGATCAAGATACTGGCCGATCTCTAATGTAGATCACTGATGAGTAGCCTTTTGGTGCTGTATTTATGAGGTAGAAATGTGAGGTCAGTTAACTGGGGTTTTCTTTCTGTATATTTAGACACATCTTTGCCATAGCAGAAATGGCCTACACGCTATCCCAATCATCAGAGCACGAGCAGTATGTTATCATCAGGTAGGAAATAAGGGTACTTTTTTGAAGGCTTGTTAATTTCTTTATGTAAGACTTTCGTCTTTGTATTTCACTGTCCATAAGTTTATCATTCTGGCTCGTGTGTGAAGGCTGTCAGTAGAGAACATGAATAAGGTGGATTTTTATTTCACTCTGTGCAAATACAGTTTGAATTTAGCTTCACATCAGTTCAGAGGAGTGCAAGAGAAGGTGTTTGGCATTCCACAGTGGAATCTTATTTGGGCCTGTTTTGTCAAGTTGTCTCAGTGTTTCAAACAATGTGATAGATCTTCATTTGTTGTAAATCAGTACAACTCTGCTGATTTACTGTAACAGATCCTCTGATGTGTCTAAATTAGGTAATTCTGTTTTGATGCCAGCTTCTTTACCTCTTGTTCCTCTAGTGGACACAGTGGATCAGGTAAAACAGAAGCTGCCAAAGCAATTGTGCAATACCTGACCATGCTGTACCAGAGATCAGACAGCCACAGGATCAGGCAGGTAAGAGGCAACTGAGGTTGGCTTTATGCTGTGATGGTTAGGCAAGGAGCAGAAGCCAAAGACAGGGTAAAGAGGCCATACTGTTTATGTTATTTCTTTGTTCCTGTTTAACTGAGCTGGACTTTGGATGGCTTGTGGTTCAAGATGAAGCTCCCTAAAGACATGAGGACAGCTGATGTATTTGTTGTTCTGTATTTTAGTATCTGGGAGTCCTGATGCTGTATAGAGTGCTGCATCTGAGCAGAGAGATGATACCTGCCTTAGAGACCTTAAAGCAGTGTCTGGAGGTAAATCTGAACAAACACAGAGCAGAAGTAAAGTGAAAGATCATAGCAATGAAGGTAAAGAGCTCATAGAGCAGCTCACCAATGGCTAGAAGTAATGATACCAAGATAAATTTAAAAAGAGACTCTTTAGCCAGGCAAGAATTATTTCAGTGAAGTCCCATTTCTCTTGGATTTTCAAACTAACAGTTACTTAAGTCCCTTTTGGGTTTAAAAACCTGTGATTGCTACTGAAGTGTTCTCTCCTTCTTTTATTAAAGCCCTGCAATGTCCTACCCATCCTGGAGAGTTTTGGGAATGCCAGAACCATCCTCAATGACAACTCAAGCCATTTTGGAAAGCTTCTGAATGTCCACCTGCAACAGTGAGTTAAAGGAACATCTTGGGATGCTGTCCTTCCCAGCTGTCGAGGGGTGCTTGAGTGAGAAAAGGTCTAGAAGTGCTTAGAGCTCATGCAATAGCCCTCCCTCCCCTACACTCTTGTTATCATCAGGATAGGAAGAGGATGAGTTTACACCCCTATTTTGCTTTTCGGTTTCTTCCACAAAAGAATAGATCTTCACCTCTCAAGATGGGTGATTAATTAAGAACATAAGGATAGCTGAACTGGTTTATACCAAGGAGCCATCTAATACAATGTTGTGCCTCCAACACTGGCCACAAGCATTCACTGAGGCAACAGTAAGAACAGGCCAAATAGATATAATGCTTTTCTCTAACACTCTGCTAGCTCTTAACCATTTGCAGCAGCTCAGGGGTTTTTCTGAGACTCTTGTGGTTTTCCAGTTTCCTCTTGGACTCATATAAACTTCATGCCTCTGCAACAGTCTTTGGCAAGTGTTCTACCGGTCTAACCAGTTCCATGAAAAACACCTTTTTTGTTTTGAACCTGCGTCCTTTCTAACTTCTGGTTTCTTTTTTTTTTTTTTTTTTGACTGTTGCCAAGCACTGAGCTGATATTTTCATGGAACTGTCTATCATAGCCCCAAGGTCTCAGTCTTAAGCAGCAATGGTTAACTCGGAACCTGTCAGTTTATATGTGAAGCTGGGATTACTTTGGCCTGTATGCATCACTTTACATTTATCTACAGTGAATTTCATGTGCCATTTTCTTGCTCACTCACTCAGGATTGTAAGATCTATCTGCATTTATTCACAGTTGGCCTTCATCCTCGCTGCCTTGAATAATTTCATACAATCAGGAAGCTTTGTCACATTGCAGTTCAGCTCCTCTTTTAGGTCACTTATCAAACCTTGAGTTACACTGACAGGTCAGAGCACAGACACTTTGTGGAACTCTAGTGGTTGCCTTCCACTGTTAAGAGGATTAGCCATTTACTCCTACCCATGTCAGGACTTTCCCTCTTACACCATGGTTGCTTGGTTTCCCTGAAAGTCCCATAACTTTGTCAAAACCTTTTGGAAATTCATGTAAACTGTATCCCTTATATCATTTTTATCTGCAAATTTGTCATCCCCTTCAAACGACTCCAGGAGGTTTGTGAGGCAGGATCTCCTTTTACAGAGCCATATTGACTCTTCTCAAATCAATTGTATATATTAAGGTGCCCACTAATTCAGCCCTTCGTTAACACGTCTGCCTAATCTGCATGGGACACATGACAGGCTTGAAGGCCAATAGATCCTTGCATGCAGTTTAACTCTAGGCTGCTGGCTGCATGTCCCACTATTGCCGTAGTACTCGGACATCCTGGTTTTGGTCCAGGATCACTTTGTGCAAGATGCAATTAAATTACAAAACAAAAAAGGCGGTCCCTGTCCCCACAGGCTGTCAGCCTGACATATGAAATGGGTGGGTAAGGTCAGATGGGGAAGTGGTAATGCAAAGCAGTTGGATACGGCTGAAGGGAAGGGGCATGGCATGTTCGCTGGACTATTTTCAGGATATATCCTGTGAGGATCATTCAAGTCCAAGCTCCTTTGTACTCTGGAGACTGTTCAGAACCCAAACTTGAATCTGTATGTTTCATAGCTGCTTTCTCTGTAACAGTCTGATACAAATCACCAGTGCTGGAAAGCTTAAAAATCAGACCAAGTTGGTCAGGTCATATCCTTGTTTCTCAGCAACAACTCCCTCTGCAAAACCCTCAGAGAAATGAATCTACAGAAAACCTGTCACTAGCTTCTGACAGGATCTGTTGTTGTCTTATGCTCAGTGGCGTCGTGGTGGGAACATCCATCTCCCACTACCTGCTGGAGAAGTCTCGTGTGGTATTTCAGGTGAGGACCAATGAGCCCCTCACTCCTAGAGGGGTCCCTCTCTCCCTTACTAATATTTAATCTTAAATTTATTGTTAAATAACAGGGATGGGAATAAGTATGAGAATTGCCTCCCATTTCTTCTGTTAGCAAGAAATATGTCCCCTCTGTGTAGCACAAGGTGATTGCTTATTTTATTTGAGTAAAATAGGAGGTTGCTCTGTCTCAAACAGGTTGAATTAAGCCACTTATTAGAGATTACTGGAAGTTAAATATTTTCTCAACTAATTTTTTTTAATGTCTGGAGTGTGGAAAAGTTCAGATATTGGAGTCGTGAAAGGGACTGCTCTCAGATGGAATACTCTTAAGGTGTCAGTGAGAAACCCTGGAAACTTTTCAAATTAAATAGTTCTTGGGTGGCTTCTGGCCTCATCTTGCTGACCTCAGAGTTTCAGTGTCCTGCTCTTTGAGTGTATTCTATAGGGTTTTGGAACTGGATATGAGTCAACTCTATGAACTGTGTCCCCTATCAGGCCCATGGTGAGAGGAACTACCATGTGTTTTATGAGCTACTGGCTGGGCTGCCTGTGGAGCAGAAAGAGGAGATGTACTTGCAAGAGGCAGAGTCTTACTTTTACCTGAATCAGGTGAGTGAGGTGAGGATGCTCTGCAGTAACTGATAGAGTGAAATGGCCAAGACATCACTTCTGTTTGGTTAGTGAGGCACCTAATAACTTTGCTTCCCTCCTGATGTGTCCCTCACAGGACTATGCTAAAGTCTGCTCTCTTCCTTGTCACACCTGACCTAGGAAAGAATACCTTTGTCTCTTATGTGATCTTTTCCTCAACTTTCAGGCCCCTTCTGCTCCCAAAGAAAGACTTTTAAAAAAGGAGACATCGTGTAGGCCCATGGCTCCACCCTGTGGTGAAGAAATTCTTTTCTTGTTGCCTTTTCTTGCATTTGCAATTTATTGTGAGACTGAAAAGAGCAGGGGTTATTTCTTTCTACCTTCGGCAAAACACTAGCTTTATTGACTGAGTCAATGGGTGGAAATTTTAAACCACTGAAATGTACTGCTGATTACAATCTATTTAAATTAGAAAATTGTTTGCCAGACTTATGGCAAGCCATCACCTTGGAGCACAGTTTCTTTTGTTTAAGAATGTTTTCCATACTCAAGGAGTCCACAGCAATAGCAAGATATCTTTCCTATTTCAGCTGTGTGGGTCAGCTTTCCCAGGTGGGCAAACTCTTTACAGCAGCTGTGGTCATGTGAGGAATCCTTCAAGAATGATTGCTATCATCTTTCCTTCAGGCAAGGAATGGACAAGTACCATTAATGACTCAAGGATGGAGGGCAATTAAGGGCCCATCCCTTAATGGAGTGATGTTCCTAGTTGGCAAAGGATCTGTATTGTAAACTAAACTCTTCAAGGTGATAGTTAACAGGAGTGTCTCAGCCTGCTGCAGAGAAGAAAAAGGAAAAAGATCAGATCATGTGTAAAGAAGTTAGCAGAGACTGACAAAATGTCTGTTGAATCTTGGTCTTGGCAAGAAGAAGCCCAAAGGGCTGCCTGGACTTCATTCTTGTCCTCATCTGAATCTGGCGATCAGCTGGAAACTTTTGTCAAAGAGTGCCCTTGTACACAAACAGGTTCTACAAACCGCCTTGACCCAGGATTTCCATGAACTTTAGGGTCACAGGCATTAGGGAAAAGCACAAGAAGAGTAACAGTGATGTGCCCATGTTGTAGTGAAGCTCTGTGGCAGAGGTGAGTGAAACTATAACCCAGGATGGCTCTCTAGGCCACAGAAACCCATTTGCTTTGATACATTGGGTTCTGGTATCATCTGGGGTAGCAACTCTGACATGACTTATTTGGGAGTAGCTTCTGGCATCCCTTCTTCTCTCAAGCTGCACACCAGCAGTGGGCAAGGTGTAGCTGGGGTGCCTATATTGGAACCATAATAAAAAATTAGCATGTGTTGGCAAGAGAGATCTTACTCTCAAAAACTCCAGAGAAAAAGGAGACTGGTCTGTCACGAATGCTGAGCTCCCACTAGTGGTGTCTTTGGTCTTTTTATTTCAGATTCCTCCAGTCCTTAAAACATTGAACTACTTCTCTGAAGATTGCTGCTGGTAGCTCAGCTCCAGCCTGAGGCAAAAGGGGCTGACCACGCTTATCTGTCCATTTTCTCTCAGGGCAGAGCCTGTGACATCCTGGGGAAGGAGGACAGTCAGGACTTTCTGGTCTTGGTACAAGCTCTGGAGGGAATCAGCCTCTCGGATGATCCGCTCACCTCCACCTGGGCTGTCCTGGCTGCCATTCTGCAACTGGGGAATACCTGCTTTACCTCCTATTAGGTACATTAATCCTTGGCAGCTTGGGAATAGGCTATTTGTGCTGAACATTGCTGTTATCCCATGTGGTGGGACTGGGGACATTATTCTTGACTGAAGATGATATCCTTTGAAGACTATTCTGTTCTTTTGATATTAGGCTCTAGACTGATGTAGGCAAGGACAGAAGATGGGAGGCAACTAAAGGTCATTAGAGCTTGGGTGGCTCTTTGAGGAGCCAAAATGAACCTCGATGCTGGTGTTTTGCCCAGGCTGTGACCAGATCTGTGCAGCTGAGTGCTGTCAAGAACATTAATACTAGTGGAACCTAGTATCCCACCCATAACTGAATCTGTTGTTCTTCTCCATTATTTAGAAAGAATCCTATGAACATGCAGCCATCGCCAGTGACACTGAGATTCAGATTGTGACCAATTTGTTGTGTGTCTCAGCAGATTTCCCGCAAAGTTCTGTCACTCACTGTGTCACTGTGAGTACCTTTTTGGTGATTTCTCATTCATCCTGAAACATGGAATGCCCTAGCCCAGTGCTCTGTCAGCAGAAGGTCCAACACCTTAGAGGGTCCAAAATCTGGGAGGTAACAGCAGGAGTAAAATCATTGCTGTGCTGGATCAGTAATGGGGATGGGCTGAACCTCTCAAGGTAACTCTGTAAAGATGGAAGAACTCACATCTAGGAGGGCTCTTTTCTGACATGAGGTGGCTTCAAGCCTAACACTTTGGCCAGCTGACTCCCGCCCTGAAATGTGGGAGCAAAATTCTGTTTTCACTTTTTCCTTTGAGACTTGGGTAAATTCTCATGCCAAATAGAAAAAATGCGTTTATTAACCGGGCTGACTTCCATGTGGATTTAAAAAAATATGTGTATTTGTGAGATAATAACAGTAAATTCCTGCTCTTTGTGTATCCAGGTGACATCCTATGATCGGATCTTCACCCCTCTGTCTGTAGAAGGAGCCATCGATGCCAGGTGACTTCTGCTGCTGTTGTCTGAGTTGGTGAGATGCACCCACGGGTGCTGTCTTTGCTGTAACTGGTTCTACTCCCCTCTCCTACTCAGGGACTCTATTGCCAAGACTCTGTATTACCTGCTCTTTGAGTGGCTGCTGCTGAGAATCAATGAGTGGTTGGCTCCCTGGGAATCGGACTGTGCCGTGGGCATTGTGGACATACATGGTTTTGAGATTGCTTTTCCTATTCTTTTGATATTTTCTGGGCTGCAAGTGCATGTACTGATTCTCCTCAGTCACTGCCAGAAATGGAAGGGTATCTGATGGGTGGTTTTGGTTCTTTTGGTTGTTTTTTTTTTTTGTTTGTTTGTTTTTTTCCAGAAAGGAGACAGTAGTTGTACCATGTAATGTAGATATCTGTGTTCAGGGGGGTACTTTTTTTTTCAGAGGCAGTAGAGAAGTGCTCTTTCAGGGTGTGATTTAACACCTTTTCTATTAGACACTTGTTATGAAGTGCTATGTGGAGGAGCCCATAGTCAGTTCCATGACTGTGTGGCATAGGTAGAATCCTAAGGTACATAGGACTGGGTGGATTGCAGATAGTATTGGTGTGTGAGTGGAGTCCTAACAGCCGTAGGCAGTTAACAACCTAGTCTCAGAGTGGCTTCTAGTGCTCCCACCATGTCAGCCTTGCATGTTTGATACCTTTGCATGAACTGACCAGTATGATGCTGCATAGATAGTGCACATAGCTAGCTTTGGTTCTGTCATTCTAAGGAAGAGGAAAATAATTTAGTTTTAAATCACAACAAAACCAGCACTTTCAGCCAACTTGGCCCATTGAATTAGCTCATATGCTGCATTAAATACAGATCAAAACTGTCTTTTCAGCAAGTGCACTAGAGGTTAGAAACCAAGTTATGTGTGATGTTGAAAGGACGCAAGGGGATTTTAACTCCATGGTTTGATTCTCACATAAAGTAAGTTTGACAAATCCCCCAGAAGTTTCCTAGAATGTTCACTTATACACAAATTCCTGTAAAAAGCAGTTCAGAGTCCTTTCTCTACAGCCTGTGTTCTGCTGCTCAGCAGTGGCTTGGGGAGCCAGATCCTTCTTCAACCTGTTTTGATGGACCGAACCCAGAAAAACACCTAGTATAAATTTGCTGTACTGATGAGCTGAATGAGCTAACTGTTAATGAATCACATTTTTATTATTCCTGGTGCTATTACTAACAGAAGTAAGAAAACATTTTTAATGTAGTTTTAATCTAACTGTTCCCATTTGTTCCTGAAAACTTGGATAAAGCTGGAAATATGTTAACACTATTTTTTACAACTTACTTCTTTTCATGTGCTTCAGCATATCTTGCTTTTCTGTTAGTCCCAGCCTGAGCAGGGACAAGTCCAGAATCCACTGAAGTTTCTGAAGAGATTCTCCCTGATCCACTAGGCTTTGGATCAGGCCAGGGATAGAAGTGCAGGTAATTTTGTAAGCAAAGGCCCTGCAAGGTGTTACTTTTTTAAATTGAGGTTAGGATAGCATCTAGAGTTCTGGGTCAGGAATTGTTAGCCTTGTGGCAGGTCTCTGCCCCAATGAGCTCCTGGGGGCTTCCCAGACTTGCAGTAAGTAAATAACAGGCAGAGCAGGGGCTTAGAATGATATGTGCTCATCAAGGCCTGTGAGTTTTTTACTTAGGATTCCTGTTAAAATCTGTGTGTTCTGATGAATGCTGAAAACAATGGAGCAAATACAGGTGGGAATGTTCATCGAAGAATAGATCTCCTCTTCTTTGTGCTCCTTTACAGCTTGTCTTGCCTCTTGCTGTTCAGCCTAGTCAATAAACCAGGCTGAGAGCTTGCAAACCAGACATAAGATGTTTTGGATTTCTCAGGTTCATTCACACTTACTGATCAGAACAAGCTGCCTGAACCCGCAGCTCAGATCAGCACCACCTGGCGCTGTGCATTAGCAAGAAGAGACAGCCTCCTGGGAGGGCTGTGGGTTGGAAGTGACGAAGCCTTTTTGTCTTTGCAGGATCTAGGTGTGAACAGCTTAGAGCAACTCTGCATCAACTTTGCCAATGAGCATCTCCAGAATTTTTTCAGCCAGACTGTCATTGCCCAGGAAGAGGTAATGGAACTTATGCCAGTAGGTGAAAGGCAGCACATATGGAATGAGCTGAGGCAGCCTCAGCTGGGAGTACCCTTCAGCAGGGAAGCAGGGAGCTGAATGTGAACCTGGCCCTCTTAAGCAGTACTCATGGAGTGCTAGTCCAAACAGCTGGCTATTTAATATCTTTTACTAATTCTGTAGTAAATTAAGGGAAGGGGACTTTAGTCCCTGTTAGTGCCCTGCTCCCTTTTACAGACTTTATAAGTGAGCTGGTCATGATCAAGGACCCGAGACCTCAGCTGGTACTTTTAAAGCCTGTGTGGTAGATTCTTTGTAGCATTTTATGTACCACTCATGTCCACCTGGAGATGAAAGTGTATTTAGCAGACTTGTTGCCTTTTACAGTTCACTTTATCACTCTGCTTAGCAGCCTTCCTCTCTTAAATTAGGAAAATCATTAGTGTCTTTAGAAGAAGTTTCATGAGGCAAAACCGGATAATTCTAGGAGAGTTTCTAACAGCAGTGAAACACTAGCTTCCTGATGAATAAACCAAATCCCTCTGTTAACTCCCTCCATTTTTTCTTGTTTGCACGGCTGGATTTGACTGGTTGGTCTTTCATATGCAGGAGGAATATAGCCAAGAGCAGTTAGCTTGGATTCCTATTTCCAAGATGTACAGTGAGTCATGCCTAGATTTCATTGCTGCAAAACCCCATGGCATTTTGTGTGTCCTGGATGACCAGACTTCACTGACTCAGGTGAGAAGCTCTTATCCTCCTATGTGCTCCCTTTCACAGGGTGGTTATGGCAAGGCAGTTGTTATACAAATTGAACAAGGACTGCATTTGCACAGGTATTAGATGTTTTTATCTTTGGTTTAACAGCAGCTTTTCGGCCTACTGAATATGTTGCAGCAGCAGGAAACATGTTTGTCCTCTCATTTACAGGCCACTGACCACACTTTGCTCCAGAAGTGTCATTACCATCATGGAAACAGCCCTTGGTCCACCAAACACAAGCTGCCTTTGCCAGTCTTCACTGTGAAGCACTATGCAGGCCCTGTCACCTATCAGGTGAGCTGGCAGAGGGCTATGAGCAGCGGAGCAGTAGGCCAGCTTGGAAGCATACTGTGGATGTCCTGATGGACCAGCTCCAACTGCTGTGAACAAAGCCCTCTCTTTCTAACTGCACATCCCTCTAGAGCATCAGTTTATCAGAAATGAGATTCTTATTAGAAGAGGCAACTAAGCTGCCTCTGGGCGGAAGCAAAATAGGTAATAGCCTCAGCTACACAACAGCGTGCATTGCTTGTCTCGGAGCCCTGGAAATCCAGGAAAGCTGTTGCTGCTGAAAGAAAGTGAGGGGTCAAAGCTGCTGGGCAATGTGAAGGGGAAAAGCAATCTCTCCTAAAAGCAGAAGTCATTGTCCCCTCCGCTCCTGGTGGCAGCAGGAACAGCAAGCTTCCTTCCCTAGGGCTTTCGCCTTGTTTCACCTCTCCAGCTATCTGCCCCAAGTCAAGGTGTGTGTAAGAGGGGTGTTTGCTTGTCTGGTTGGTGGTCTGAATAGTGCATTAAATCAGACTTTGCCTCTCCAGGTCCACAAATTTCTTAATAAAAACCGTGACCACCTGTGTCCAGAGGTACTAGATATCTTCTCTCAGAGCCGCCTCAAGGTACACTAGTGGTTCAGGATGAAGATCTCTATTGCAGACACCTAACAAGCCACTCATTGCTTTCATGTGAGAAGCAGAAAGATCCTGGTCAGGTGTCAGGAGAATCTGGAGAAACCGTGAGGAGTTTTGTTCTACTGAAGGACACTTGGGAATTGAGCAAGTTGTCTTTGCCTGCAACTGATGCATTTTATATATAAAACACACAGACTGCCTGAGGATGCAGCTGGCTTCCTGGCACTGCTAGGGGCAAGGGAGGATGGTCCCCCAGCTTCAGATAGAAGAGATTGTTCTTTCCCTGTAGTTCAGGGAGCTTTGCTCATTTCTTTGTTTTTGCAGCTGGTGTCTCACATTTTCCAGAAGGCTAAAGCTGCCTATAGTCAGCAAAAGGAGATGTGGGCCAGAGGCAAAGGGCACAAGCCTCAGGCCTCCACGCTGGTGTCCAAATTCCATCAGTCTTTGCAGGACCTCATACCAAGCTGAGAAGGTGAGAGATGTTGTTAAGGTGCCATCCCTGCACTGGGCCGATTGCTGCACCCAGAAGTGTGTGAAGCCTTCCTAGGTCGGCACAGAGAGAAGGGTGATCAAAGGTTCTTCCTTCTGTTTTGCAGGAGCCATGCCTTCTTCATTCACTGCATCACCCGTAATCCCAAAAAGGTAGGGCAGCACCCTGAGCTCCTTAAAGAGTCCCTCAGTTCCATGAAGTCCAGTCCTCTCCAGCAGCTCTCCTTTTGCAGTTGGGGTTTGGACTTCTTTGCTTCATTTGATAGCTTGAGACTTTTCTTCCCCTTTCTGTGTCTCTCACCCTTCCCTGTAGCCATGTGAGCTGACCACATGCTGGAGGATAAGGAGCCAGTGCCAGCTGGACACTAAAGGATGTGTTGGGTTTTGTGTTCCATCGCCCATAGACCATGGCAAGATCTAACCCAAAGACAGGACAATAGAAGGAGACCTTTTCTAAACTGTCCGCCCTCTGTCTCCTTTCTTTTTTCTTTCTTTATTTCTTGTTTTACATTTTTCTTCTGCCTTATATTCACAGCTGTCAAACATCTTTGATGTGGATATGTCGCTTGTCAGCTGCAGCATTCTGGGATACTGGAGACCATCCACATTAGAAAGGAGGGATACCCAGTCCATCTTCCATTCCAGAACTTCCTAGCCAGGTACAGTAGTGTACTGGCTTAGTATTCCCCAGCCTGGATGAACTTGTCAGCACACTGTGATTTGTTCTCTGATTTGCTCTGCCAGGGGGGAATCCTGTCACTGGAATGGTGGAGGAGGGACTTCCCAGCCTGGTTCCCAACACTAAGGTTCCAGGGGAAATACAGCTGCTGTCAAAACTGCTGTAGTAACTTGCCTGTGCTAAGGCTGGTATTGTGATAGCTAGAGTAAAGGATGTAGTGAAAACATCTAAAAGAGGACCAGGCTTAACACAGTAAGACCAAATCCGGACCGGCTGATTGTATTAATGTTCTGTTTGGCCCATACCCTCAAATTGAGTACACAGTCTGCCTAAATTTTGTTGATGTTTCCCTCATTAGCAATTCTTCTCTTTTCACATCCCTCTAGGAAGCATTACAGGAGGCTAAAGAAGACTTTGGTGCAATTTAATACTATGATTTTAATCTCCAGACCTTTGATTCAAAGGAGGAAGCACTGCCAGGTAACACTCTTCTCAGGACCAGGTGTACTGCAGGAGCTATTTCTGCCCTAGGTAGAGAGAGCTGGTGACTGGGTGAGGCCAGGGCAGGGATGGCTTTAGCTGGTTTCTTGGAAATGATCCAGTGAGGTGTCCTTCACTCTCTGGCTGACATAAATGTAGTCAAAAGAAAGAACCACAGAGACTGGAGCCTTCACGCCCTAGACGAAGTTCAGAATTGGCAAAGGTAGCACAAATGCAGCCGATTCGTATGTCTGTGTATGTGAGCTTCTCTAGGTTGCCCCACACAAGATGTGAGCTTATTCCATCTGTGGCCTCCAGAGCTGTTGTTCTGCTCAAGCTATAAGGAGTTATTCATCTTGCTCTTTTAGTTGTCCAGTTCAATTTCTGGTGTTTTCCCAGATGGTTACTGAAATGCAAGATATTTTCAGTCCACGGTGACCCTTCCCTGACCCCTTACAGCTACCTCAGGCTGCTGAAGTCCTTGGCCTTGTGGAAGTCAGCTGGGCCCATAGTTGGGGTGAGAACAGGATGGCAGTAGTTTGAGAAGATTGAAAATTTTGTGCAGGAGAGAGCCATGGTTCCGTCAAATGGGTTGAATGTATTTTGCACAAGCTATTAAAAAGAAAATTGAAAACAGGAAATCGGAGCACTCATCCTTAGGGTAGCAGCTAACATCCCTATAGCTGTCACTTTCATGAGGGAGGGAGAGAGGGACCCAGTATAGCTGCTGGCATGACTAGCAAAGGATGGGTCAGTGTTGTTATTGGAAGACTGCAGAGGTTCCTTCTGCCATGCCATGCCCAGAGCATTGTGTGTTTCTGTTCCTTTTCCTGCTCCTTCCTACCTGGACAGGACCCAGCTTTTCTTTCTCCCAGGTAACCACAACAGCACAGCTCTTTTGAATCTGTTTCTGTTCCTCCAATGCTTGCTTGCTGAGGTACATGCAGTAGCAACAATAAAGGTCTCAAAGTTCACCTGTTGCGAAGTTCCTCCTTTCCCCCCACCCCATAGCCCTGCCCTTTGGACTTCAGCATGCCTACTGTCTTTCTCAGCCCAACCCTCATAACCTCCCATCTAGTCACAACCATTCTGCAACATAGACAAGCAGGAGAGAGAGAAGGAGAGACAGAGACCTTCCTTTTTCCTCTCAGAGTAGGAGTCAGGTGAGTGGTAAGGCTGGGGGACAACAGAATGGATGGGAAAGGGCAGAGCTGCAAGGGAGTTTGGCTTTTGGCATCCCTCCCACCCCCTCTGAAGGGGTCCCTTTCCATGGACAAATTCGTCTGTCCATGTTCAGGCTGCATTACCATATTCTTTGACGCTGGAGGAGGCAGGTGAATGTTTCTGACAGCTTCTGTGTGCTTTTGTCCTGAGACACATCAAATACTAGGCAAGGGAGGAAACGTCTGGCAGGGATGCTGGGCAGGTGGTGAAGGCTCTTGCTGTTGAATTGTGTTGTGCAGGGCAGGTAGTGTTTCAGCAAAGCTAAGGGCTTTGCCTGGGCATCCCGTTCTCAATACACTGTGTTGAGTCCCAAGAAGGCTCTGTAGCTGTTCTGTCATTTTATCTGCTGAAGCAGGACACCAGCTCCTGCCTGTACGTGGAGTCTGCCCCCAGAAGTAGCTTGAAGTGACCTCATATACACCTTTTCCCACCCCCCATCCCCCTTTCATCTCCTAACAGCAGGAGTTAGAGGAAAGGAAACGAAGAAGGAGGTCCCTGGCCAGTGGTGACACAGAGAACAGTCCCAACCAAGGAATGGTAAGTTGTCAAATAATCTGGGAGAGTCTGAGATAAAACAAGCCAGGCTCTCAGGGTGTTCTCCCTCCCCTATGCCTCCTCTGCCCAGGTTTGCTGGGGAACAGCAAAACATCTGAAGAGTGTACAGAGCCCACATGTATGCTGAAAACCTAGCAGCAAGAACGCAGTTTAGCCTCGTATAAAGAGCTTTCTAATACGTAACTATCTAATTAGTTCAGTGTTTCCCAATCTCTAGGCATAGTCAGGCATCATAAAGTTGTCCTGAGGCAGAGTACTGTATTTGTTCACAGCACTGGACCTGTTCTTTGGAGCTGGGAGGAAGACTATTTTTGATAATCATGTTCTGTTGTGAAGGGTGGGAATGAGACAGTTCTGCACAAATATATTTATGAAAGATGTTGTAGAAGAAGGGAAGTAGTAAAGGCTTCATAACAAATTAACTGCACAGTCTACAGGGTGTTTAACCTGTATCAACTACTACAAGTAACACTGCTAACTAATGTCATTATTTGTATGTTTAGATTGGGCATACATTTGCTGTGATGTGTGTAGCAAGGAAATTTGAATTTACATCATCCACAATTTT
>NW_009207418.1:0-8208 GCF_000690835.1 Fulmarus glacialis | reverse complement strand
AGCAGGAATACTTAGCACTGGGTACTCTTGCAATATCACCTGGTTCCTCAGCTGTGGATTCAGGACTGTGGAATTTCACAGTCTCCTTCCTGAATACGCCATTGAAAAGCTAGATTTAAAGCCAAGTATCTTATTATGAGCAAAATCAAATGATCAAAAAAGCCATGAATCTATCTTTAAGCATTGCTGAGAGTTTATATGGAGAGAGATGTCAGAATAGTATGCTGATGAGTAGAGGCTTTACTGTGCAGATCTTAAAAAACCAAGAACCAAAACCCAAAAGTTCAGGCTTTGTGCCTTTGGCTTGGTTTCACAGTGTCTTAATCTGAGTAGTCCTGCCTGAAATACCCTGAACTGACGTGATATGCAGACATTGATGCTGATACACTATGTTGCATTGGCCCATTTGCTTCCTACCTTGCACAAATGCATGCATCATGCAAGGTGCAAAACAGTGAAAAATCAAGGCTCATTGGCTAGATTCTCATCTGAATTACCCAGGTACAGATCTGAGCTTCCTTAGGAACCTCCAACATAGTGGCATGCATCAAAGGTCAGAATCAGATCTCTCTTGATTGATGCTGTAGCACTCTTGGATACTGAAAAATAAAAATGGCAGAAAAAGGAGCAGGAGGAAATGGCCCTTACCCTTCAACCGCATTCTCTTCTGTACAATATACCAAACTTGTTAGTAATGAGAGATGAGTGAAAGAAACTTCCCTGTCACTTCCCTCTGTGGCCGTTGATTTTTTTAGGAATTGCTTACCTTTCCCTCATTTGCTGATCCATGTTATATACCTGTGTTAATATGATACTTCCCTATTTGTAATGTTTCTGAATGTTGCATAGGCAGAAATTACTGGTTTTGCTCAGATGCTCAATCCTTGTTCTGGCCAGCTTTTCAAAGGCAGCTTTACCCAGTCTCAACAGAACAGCTCAGGGTTTATAAGTTGTTTCACTTCTGGTACCCCAGTGACTGACTTGCTCACCCTCTCCACAGGATGTGGAACTGCTGGAGATCCCTGCAGAGCTTGCTGCCCTCCTGCAGTTAGCTGAAGGTGAGGAATCCTCCCTCCTTCCCTCCCTTTCCTGCACTGTTTTACTTTACTGTTTATTTCCTTGTTTTCTAGCAGTTTAAGTATGTGCTTGTTCTACCTGCTGTCTGTCACCTGGGTTGTATTTGATTTATTATTATCGCAGTGTAAATACAATAAAGGCAAATGGTGTCATGTATACTGTTTCCCAACACGACAGGGAGGGAAAAGCAACTTGGGCCTGTGGGCAGAACACCAGATTAAAATTCAGTATCTTTGTTACCTTTTCAGCTCTTTTGAACTGTGCTGATAGAACTGATGACAGTGATGGTGCAAAACTTTTTGGTCAAAACTATGTGACAGCAAACTGTTTAATGAACCCAGGTCTCTTGCAGAGCTGGATATCTGGGGTGTGAGAACTTAAACTGATCTTTTTTGTACTCTAAAATCTTTAAGGAAACTGAAGATGAAGAAGTCAAAACTACAATTTTGGCACTTTCAAAGAAATATTTTTGGGTTTTCATTAAAAATTATTTGTTCAAAAGTAATTACTTCTTTTAAAATAGAAATGGGTAGAAACAATGTGACAACTTAAGGATGTAACAATGTAACAGTTAAGGGAAATGTTTTGCTTGGGATGGAAAGTTTTTTGTTTTGTTTTGTTTTCAAATCACCAAAATACCACTAACTGAAATAATTTCCCAAGTTGTTGACCTGATCTTGAGCATTAAGTTATTTGCAGTTTTGTTTCCTCTGTAACTCTTTGTACAATGTATATATTTAAGTTGAAATAGGTTGAGGCAGAATTTGCCTCTTTATGATAGTATAGTATCTAACAAAATGACAGCTGTATCTTTGAACTTCTGGATAGTACAGTAAAAGATACAATCAGGCAGAAGAGTCTTGTGAATTGGAGCAGACTGTACTGCATTCCCAAATACTCCATACTTCATGGCATACCCCTCTAGGGACTATCAGCTGGTCTAGTGAGCAATGTTATCTAGAGAAGCTCAGGGGACAAACTGCACTGAAACTGCTGAAGATGAAAGCAGATGGGATGTAAACAGGGAGGAGTAGGAGAGCATCAGGGGACGCATTGGTTTGGAGATAGAGGAACGCAGAGAAGCTGTGCTGCATTGAGAAATCTCTTAATTTAGGAAGATGTTTGCTCCTCTATTACCCATGATAAATCCCTCATCCAGTGCCTCATCATGAAGACCTCTCATTTACTTGTTGACTGAACAGTTGCCAGCAGTACCTCTGCATAGGCTCAGTGCTTCCTGCCTTGTAAACTCTGCATAACAGAATTGAAACTCCAGGTGCTGACTGCCCTCTGGGTGTTATCCAGGGATAAGAGTCTGAAAGATCAGAGCTGTAAAAGCTCTCTCCTGAAGTTAAGCCTTGTGGTCTCAAGAAAGTGAGGATGTGCCTGCTTGGGGGTTTAGGGCAGCAGGGGTGGACTGGGTGTCCCTGAAGCCAGGGTGCTGGTACCGGTGCTCAGGCAAGGTTAGATGCATGTTAGCCATGTGTTGCACTGTGAGTCAGATGTGTTCTGGCTGCCTTTCCAACTCCTGTAACAGAAGACCTCTTTCTCTTGCAGGTCAGTACCGAGCACAGGCCAACCAGATAACTGAGGCATTGCCTCCAGAAGTCAAGGTCAAAGATGACCTTTCCCTCCCACCCACCATCAACAGCTATCCTTTCTCCTCCTTCATTAAGTCACACTTCCAGGTGGGAACTCTTTTTATATTTCTTCATTGCTTCCCCACTGGGGAGACGCACTAGTTCTAGAAACACCAGGAACAAACTCTATGTTTCTGTCCTTTTGCTTCTTTGTAGAAGACAGATTTCCCTGCCTCTGGTCAGCCTCTACAGCACCCCTTAACCCATCTGGACGCTGAATACCAGGAGAGCGCGCTTGAGATCAACAAACTGGTAAGAGACATCTTTCTTGACCAGGGCCTTGTTGAAGAACAGGTGGGTGTAAGACAATGTTTTGATGCCGTTATACAACAAGATGCTGGTGGTGGCTACTGTTCTTACAATACATGGCGTGTTAGGAGAGCAGAATAAATTGCTCCTTCTAGGCACTGGAGCAGTCTGGCAGAGATCACATGCAGCCCCTTAGGGTTGCTGTGTTCTTGGTGAGGCATAGACCAGCCATAGACCAATGGGATCAAAATGAATTTGCCTGGTGATGTAGCCTCCAAATTTGGCAGGACATATAGGAATTAGACTGCTAAGCCTTAGTTTCCCAATATTCCAGATTCAGTAGCAATGACAGTATAAGGGAGATCTGTCTTCTCAAGCACTTATTCTTATCTGTCAGTCATAAAAAAGTTTAATTTAACCCAGATCTTTTCCATGATGTGGTTTATAGTAAATATATTGATTGTATCTCAGGCATACAGTTGCGTCAGTACATAACAGGGGACAGTGAACTGTTGTATAAAGGCTGGAAAAAGGCAGGGACTTTGTCATCAAGAAAACTACACCTGGAACCACACCCTAATTCTGTAGTGTT
The DNA here is from genome assembly GCF_000690835.1 of Fulmarus glacialis. Taxonomy (NCBI): domain Eukaryota; kingdom Metazoa; phylum Chordata; class Aves; order Procellariiformes; family Procellariidae; genus Fulmarus; species Fulmarus glacialis. Next base: position 4,650 of record NW_009207418.1, on the reverse strand, counting down.
TGTGTGAGGGGGATGATGTTTTTTCATCTCTGTGGATGTGAAACACATTTCTTCTTAAAAATGGTAATGTTGACTCTCTGAAAATAGAATGAAACTTCAGATAATTTCCAGGTAAACCTGGTAATCCTTAAGCCTATTAGAAAAGGTAATACCTAAAACCAGTCTCTTGTTTTGTCCTAATGATCCCAATTATAGAAGAGCATAAGCTTCAATAAAATCCTGTGAATAGGATTGTGTTTAAGCAGACTACTGTTATTTTTCCTGAAGATCGAAGATAATTTTTCTCCATTGCTAATAAAAAAAAATATAGCTATTTCTCTGGCAAAGGCTGTAATACATAGGGATTTACTACAAAGAATTCCATGAAAACTAAACGACCACCATCTCCTGTTTTTCTCAGTGAATCTCTGACACGCTTACTACCATTAACCATTTTAAGAAGTGTTGTTCTGTGAGAAAAAAATAGGCTATCACTCATAAATGTTCTTTCCAAAGCTGTTCATGGCACATTTTAGAAAAAATTTAATCTAATGACACATGATTTAATCTAATGAAGTGTAGAGGCTGAAAAAAATTATTCTGTACCTAAGGGTGAGAAATACAAATTACTAAAGCATCTAAGATGTTGATATGCATGGCCAAGAAGCTGAATCATTGCTTAAGTGAGTTGGTTGAGATACCACATCTCGTACTACTTGGTATAATATTAACTACACCAGAGTCTTTTTAACATTCAGTTGTTAGTGTTTCCTCATGTGTGGCTCTCTGAGCTTTTCCCAAAGATCAGCTAAGCATCAATTTCTTTTACATATTTTTACAGCTAGGCAGCCTGTGGACTCAGACACAGTAACAAATAGCCTATGGTAACTTGCTTGTGTGTCTGAGCTCTGCCCAAACAAGGGGAAGTATTTTGCCCAAGAACAAGTTCTGAGTCAGAGGCATAACTAAGAAGAGACTGAAGTCGTCCTGACGTTTAGTCAGGGTCCAGTCTCTACAAACACTGCCTCCCTAATTCCCCAGAATTTAGGTGGTGCATAAAACCTGAGAACAGATCCCGATCTCAGTGTTGGCTACTCTTCTTAGGCTCACAGACGTCCTGGTCTCTACTACCCAGGTTGTCACCTCACACCACAGTTTTGGGACAGAGGGTTACAGCTAGACCTCTCTCTTTTTTTTTCCCCTGGATGTTTCTAGATTTTGCGGTTCATTGGTGACAAGAACCTCCTTGGCTGGCAGGAGGTACTTCTGGGCAACTACATTGCTGGGAGAGGTTTGAATAACGTGGCTCTGCGCAACGAAATCTTCAGTCAGGTAGTTGCCCAGACATGGAAGAACCCAGACATGGAGCAGAGCCAGCGAGCTTGGGTCCTGATGGCGACTTTACTGAGCTGCTTTCCCCCTTCACCAGCACTGGAGAAGCCGTTGCTGAAGTAAGGAGGAGAAAAGACCTAGCTACACTTTAATTAAGATTAAGAAAGATGAGCAGTGTGCTAACAGCAGTTGCCTTTTCCTAGATTTGTGTCAGATCATGGCATGGAGGGTTACAATGCTGTTTGCCAGCGCAAGATCTTGACAGCAGCACAGCACACAGAGATAGACTCTACATTCTCTCGGGCCTACCCTCCTACTCAGCTGGAGTGGACTGCAAACCAGAGGAGAGGGAAGATGGTTCTGGATGTTCATACCTTTAATGGTAACTCGTGCTTCTGCCCTTCTGCTATCTTCTAGCCCCTAAGGACTTTTCCAGTGCAGAAATCAGCATTCAGAAAATACTTTCCTCAGCTTAGTAAAGAGGGATCAGAACATCGATTCCTTCTGGCTGGTACAACCATGGGGGATACAAGCAGCTGAATCTAGACCCAAAACTCCCAAAGTCTGAGCCTAATGAGCTCAGACCTGCTACTCAGGCTGAGGGATGAGATTCTTCTGAGTTTGGGCCCATCTCAAGGAAGGGCTGTTCTGATTGTGCATCTCTCTAGGTCTAGTTTTCCTGTTATCCATTATTGCATAGCCCAGGCAGCAGCAACTGCTGCCTTTGTTACAGGGACTTTCTGCCTTTCTCCCTTCTTAAATATTGGCTTATGCTGCCTCTTGAGTGCTCAGAAGCTCTGTGAATTGAATGCAGAACATCCCTGCTCTGGCTCCTTGGTGAGTGGAGTGGTGGCCCAAGTGAACCAGGACACTGCGGGTGTTTTCAGCTCTCAGGTTGCAAATGCCAACCTGTGCCATCAAACAGTTATTTTGGATGTGAATGTATTCATGTGCTTTCAGTCCTCCTGTGGCCCCCCCCTCAGGAGTGTGTAAGACTTTCCAGCTGGGCTCTCTGCCTGTGTCCTGCAGAGCTTAGGTGTTACTTCGGGTCCTGCCAGGGAGGCTGTGTGTATTGACTTTCTTTTCTGTGCTAGAGGAGACGTTCTCAGCTGAGGTGGAGTCCTGGATGACTGGGGAGCAGTACGCAGGCTGGCTCCTGAGTGCAAGGTACTGCCAGAAGATGGGAGAAGATCTGGGGATGTGAAAGCGGTTGTCACTTGTTCTAAGGTTCAGACTGGTCGGGGCTGCAGGCTAGAATTTATATGGTCAGATGTGGAATCACCACTCCTTACCCACTCCGGCTTGTGCGCTCTCCTTCACCCTTCCATCTGTGCGCATAAACCGTGGGCCTCTTTAGGAACAGAGGAATCACTGGTGTGATCTGTCAGAGCAGCTTCAGAGAAAAGATGGGGGAAAAAAAAAAAGGACAAATCTTGAGTGAGTGATTCTAGTTTTTTCCTGACCCTGGGTAGTTAGTAGTTGATTCACACCCTAAATCTTAAGGACTTAAGCCAGGATAGACAAGGCAAGAAGAAACTGAATGCAATGTTTTCCTTTCTCTCCCTTTCCCCTGCCTACCTGGACACCTTTTCTCTCCTTCCTTTCCCTATTACCAGGGGCTGTGATAAGAAGTCTCGAGGTTGGTCTATTTCCATGTTTACTGGCAACACATGGCAGGACCTGCTGGGCTGTGACTTTGTGCTGGACCTCATTGGAGAGACGGAGGAGGCCAGCAACCTCAGCAATCCCTCTCAGTCCTCAGCTGAGTACGCAATCACTTCTGAAAGGGAGAGAAGCTTCCTCCAGAACTCTGACTTGGATTCGTAAGTCACCTAATCCTCCTGCCCCACCACTTGTGGCCCTGTCACCCAGTGGCTTGTCTTTCTTTCAGGACTCTGTGCTGTCCTCATCTCATTTTTCCCTTCAACAGGATCCCTCCTGCTCCAGGCATTCAGGCCCCTACCTTCCCACCACCTAGCCTGCCTCCAGAATTCAACAATCTCCATCCAGGTAAGCTCTTGCCCAGGACTGGCACTGGGAAAGGCCAGATGGATCCCAGCCAGGGAATCAGAGCAGCGGGAGAGACAGTTGATTCTTCTTGATATAGAGCAAGGAAGGGCTCCACTCCAAAACACGACTAATAGGGACTGGAGACAGGGGGAATGTTCCTTACTTGCCTTGTCGCCAGACTTCTCTCTGCTCTTAGATTCAAGATTCAGAGATGACCTGAGGACGCCTGTAGGCTTGGATCACTATGTGGATGATCTCTTCAGCACTGTGCTGCATCAAGGCTCCAGAGTACCAGTAAGTTCCTTGATGCTCCCTCTTACTTCCTCTCTACAGCTCTCCTGTCTCTGTGGCTCCCTCAAGCATGCCTCTGCCTATTCAGTCTGCCTCTGCTCAGCTCAGATATGCCTTTGGATAGCTCTCCCTCTGTGAAGTCTATCTCTCTGAGCTCAGATAACTCTGTTTTTTCTTGATGCAGGATATGGAGAACAGGGAGAGTCTGACTGGACGCATGAAAGGAGGTGGGAAGATTGGACCCACACAGAGAGGAATCTTTCCTTCTACAGGTCTGTAAGGGGATGGGGACGGCTGGGAACGCCTATGGGGCTACATAAGCTTCAGTGAGCACAAGTCAGGGAGTCCCTTAAATGCTAATTATTGCACAGGCTCAACTGATTCATGAAGAGCATTGGTCTTTAGCATAGGTCATCAGAAGTTGTACTTCTCACTCCCAGGTGCTGGGAGACAGATGCTTTGGAGAAGGTGCTAGATAAGGGTACCACCTTTGTTCTGCTTTTAATTTCTCTCTTGAGTTGGTCTTGGGGTCAAGGCAACAGGTAGCTTGCTTCTGACCCAGGCCACCTCTTCCCTAGGCCAGTACTCGTGAGTCCTGTGTTCACCTTCTATTCACCTTGTGCTTTCACAAAATAGTTGCTGCCTTTTTCAGGGGAGGGTTTTAATCTTTCTTATTGCTACCTTACAGACTTTCCCATCATCTCTAGCTATTCCTTGGGTTAGTAAGTCTGAACCCTGTAGAGGTTCTGGTTTGTGTGTTTAGTTTCTTTACTTTTCCTCATTTCTGTGGAGCTAAGACTCGGGTATTTTCAGTAGGGTGGAGTGAAACACCAATATATTAATGGCACTGAGAAATCTGCATGTGTAAGAACACACCCAGCTATTTCAGAAAGGTGGGGAATGTCCTGTTCAGATCATTACTGAGACTGGGACTATTTTTGGCTATTGTAGAGACTCTTGGGTATGACAAGCCCTATTACAGATCACTGGCCTGAGGCCAGTTTGTCACTCATAGAATCATAGAATCATTGAATCATT
>NW_009207417.1:7991-9923 GCF_000690835.1 Fulmarus glacialis | reverse complement strand
GGAAGCGGGGCGTGCCTGGGCTGCGGGCAGGGCGGCGGCGGCAGGCAGCACCCCTGAATCTCTAGGGCCACGTTTCCCTTGGGTTTTGAGCCAAAACTCGTTTATTCTGAGCGCTGAGCTCAGACCCTCTGTGTGAATGACCCGGCCTGCAGATAAGAAGAGCCGAGGCTGATTTACTAGCTTCCTCGTAAATTTAGTAACTTAGAGTTAACAAGAGCAAACAGAGGCTCAAACCATAAACACGGGCATGCGGATGGCAGGTCTCTCCTCCCTCCAAAGAAGCAGAAGTCTCTTGTGGCTGCAATGTTGCCTGAAATGAGATTTTCCGTGTTTTAAAGGATTTGCATTTGGGGCTGCACTTGGGGAACCCTGAAACCAGCTCAGAGCTCGGCGGTGCTGCCCCTCTGCCCTCGGGGAGCTCGTGGGGAGCAGGGTCCGGCTCAAGCGGCACCCGGAGGATGCTCTGAGAGGGCTCCGGAGTGTTCTCTGCTAAATAACACATCAGCCCTGAAGTTAAGCACGCAGCGAATAATTCATAAGAAGAAATGAATTATTAAATAACTTCTCATTATTGCCATTCTAATTACACACCGTTAATTTCATACCTAAAAGGTGCTGTAATATTCTTACTGAATCACATCTTGCTGGTCTCAAATTTGAGGGTTTCAACATGCCTGTGGGGTTGGAAGAGAAAAGCAAAGCTGGGGGGAGCCAGGGCAAGCATTTCAGGGGCAGGTCTGCGATTTCACCATTCGCTTTGCAGCAAAACAAAATAATTTCGAAAATCCCCTTTCCCCAAACCCTGGGTAATTTCCAAGCCCCCAAATCACTGTGCTTTTTTCTCTTACTGTATACTACTTCTTTAACAGGAGGGGTAGTCTGGAAGCCAGAGGGTCAGTCTGCAGGACAAGGATCTGTTTGTAGGAAATCAAACCTTGTCCAAAGGGTCTCGCGGTGCGCGGGTGCTCGTGCGGAGCAGCGAAGACTGCCCGCGATGCTTCATCAGGCCCGGGGGGCTGCGTTTGCCGGGAGAGCCGCCCCGCTGGGACCTCTCCGGGCGGCTCCCCGTGGTGGGCTGTGGGCTTTGGCAGCTTCCCCGGCATCGCCGGGGTCTCTGAGGAGGGCCGCTCATGGGCTCCGCACAGGTCTCTGCTGCTGAGAGAGGAAAGGATCATTCTGGGGAAATGGCAGTTTTGCCTGATTTGTGGGAGTTTCCTTGGGCTTTTATGGCAGCCTGTAAAATCCTGGGGTTTTTACGCCAGCCTGTAAAATGGATCATCTGTCTTAAAAGACGTGGGCAGGTAATCTCAAGCTCGGCTGAGGTCTGCCTTGCATACCGGTGCCTGCTGGGGACTGCGGGAGGACTCGGGGGAGGCTCCAAGCCATCGGCCCCATCCAGAGCACATCACTGCTGCATTTTCACCAGCAGATTGAGCTATCTGGGGACTTTTTGGAAAAAAGTGCCTGGGCGGGGAGGATGCGCCATTCTCCTTAGGAGAGCAGGAGACAGCCACAACTCTATTTTCAGCTGAGGTTTCCAAGGCACTTGTTTACCAGCACTGCCAACAAAATCTGTTATCGCAGCGGCACTGCTGACAGCTCTGTCTGGAGCTGACTTTTCAGGAAAAGCACCTCGAGCACTGGAGACAGTGACGGGGCTTTGTAGGAAGGGCACGACAGCCGCATGCACTTGCCCACCCCTGAAACCCATCAATCAGCAGCCCAGCGCAGGGACCCCACTCTCCTTACCCTTGCTGGGATGAAACCGGTCCCTGCTGACTGGTGCCAGGGGTTTGGTGTGTCCCCATGGGGTGCTGCCTGCTCTGGGAGCAGGACCTGGGCTCTCCCCGCTGGAGAGCAGTCCCTGGCAGGTGGATCCTTACCAGCCATCAGTAGGGTTACGTGTCTGGGGGTGGCTGGTGCCACGATGAT
>NW_009207417.1:7616-7892 GCF_000690835.1 Fulmarus glacialis | reverse complement strand
GCAAGGACTCGGGAGACTCCTGGAGACTGGGGTGTTGTATCTGCTGTGCTCCTCTCAGCTAGTCATTAGGTAATTACCTGGAAAGTCACTTTCCAGGGTTTGCCTGGATGAATTTATTTATTGCACACCCATCCTGCTGATTTCTCCCAGGCCCACAAGCCATGAAGAGCTTCTCCCAAGCAGTGATGCAAGTGGCCGGCATCCTCAGGAGCTCCATCAGGAGACGCTGAGCTGCTCTAGTGGAGCAGAGACCAGCGCCGGGACGGGCACAACCGC
>NW_009207417.1:7304-7554 GCF_000690835.1 Fulmarus glacialis | reverse complement strand
ACCACCGGGACCCCCATCCTATGCACCCCGACTGCCCGCTGCCACATAAAGGCAAGCCTGGGAGCCAGCGTGCTGCTGCCCTGGCAGCACCTGGGGCACCCAGCCCTGGGCTGGCCGGGGTCTCCATCGCCACAGAGCTGCTGGGGACAGCCAGGGGAGCGAGGGGATGTTTCTCCCTGCAGACAGGGAGATGAGCCGGGGGGGGGGGATGAGGTCCCAGCCAGACCCGTTTCAACAGCCCTTGGACCAC
>NW_009207417.1:5795-7251 GCF_000690835.1 Fulmarus glacialis | reverse complement strand
CCCATCAATTTCCTGAAGTAATGAAGAGGTAATTAAATTTTGCAGGGGAAGGGAAGCTTCACCAATGGCAAGAGCGTATTGAAGCTCCCGATCTCATCAGGGGAAATGCTAGGCTCCAAATTAAATGCATTTACTGTTTCATGTACCCTCGCTTACAATCATTGTAATGAAACTGGGAATTAATTGTTTGCCCATTTAAAACAAGTCCCCTCTCGCACTGTGCCACACTCCCCTCCTCCCAGCCTGCCGTAATTTGATATTCCGGTTAGAAAACAAATTGGCATTCATTGGAAAATCAATCTTTTCATTGTTTAACTCTCATTTCTCCGGGGAATGTGTGGGAATGGAATTACATCCTCTGATATGAACCCTCTCTGAATGCCTAATTGCGGCTGGGGAGCAGAGAGGCTGCCCGCATCCCGGGAGCCACCGGGACCCCGCGCCGGCAGCATCTGTGGTGCTGCCTGGGGAGGACCGCGGCATCAGTCCACTGCGCTCGCCAGGCACTCATCCACCCCCTTGCCAGAGGGCCCTTGGATCATCCTTTCTGCTCTTCTGAATAGCACAAGCCAGAGAATATCAACCCAATGAGCCCAGGAATAGAGTCTGTCATTTATTAGCCAGGATAAAATGGAAAGTGGGGGAGATGACAACAAACAGTGCGAAGAAAAGCCTGAAGACACACCGTATTGTGTTTATTCAGGCTGAGGAGAGGAAGAACAAACAAAATATGTCCTTTTGCATCGGTTTGAGAGGAGCCCGGCTCCTGCGCTTCCGCACCCCGACACGCTGCTGCTCCTGCAGCGCTCGGTCTGGGGCCACTAGGGTCCCCAGGGATGGGGGCTGGCGGGTCCCCAGGGTGCTCTCACAGCCTATGCCAGCCGTCCCCTCTGCGCAAGGACAGAGCTATACCCACTCTAGGGTGCTTTTTCCTTGTATGAGGGCACTTTCTAACCACAGCAGGCAGCTGGTCTGGCAATGATGCTTTTGCTTCCCATGGAGACACTTGTTGTTGAAATAAACTGCTATTTTTTATGGCTAACATTGGTTGTCTTTTACACTTACTTACTGCAGGAAAATGAATAGCCACTTTTATGCAAAAAGGTTTTACTGAGATATCAGAAAGCACTAATGAATATACAGAACCAAATTATATAGTACCCCATGAGTCAAAACTTCCGGACAGAGATTTACAGCAAAACAAGTAGCAGGCAAAGATAAAAGCCTGCAACCAAAGCGGGTCATATAATTAATCAGGGACAATAAATTTCTAAAAAATTGAGCTGTCAGTCCCTTCTATCCGGATGCCCAGCTCCGTTTCAAAGCTAAATAACTTGTAGTTGCAAAGAGTTAATGCAGTGGATAAAGCACCACCCCAAAAGCAGCTTGTGCATTTGCAAGGGAGGAAGTTCCCCCGCCCCACCCGGTGCCGGCCAGGCTGCGCTTGGCAGGGGCT
>NW_009207417.1:5399-5714 GCF_000690835.1 Fulmarus glacialis | reverse complement strand
GCCAGCAGCTCCCCCGCCCCGCCAAAATGACAGGTCCCATCACTTGGCTCTGTGGGACAACACGGCGTTTGTCCACGAGGCTGGGGTGCATGTTCATCCCCGGCTGGGCTGTCACACACTTGTTTTTCCTCTTCCCCTCCTTCTCCCTGTTCACAAATTAGCAACAAACACATTCCAGGTTGTACTAATTAGTTGTCTGGAAGATTTCAAGGGACCGTTTGGGTGAGCATATGCCGCCACCGGGAGCTGGCTCTGGCAGGCTGCCTCCCCACTGCCGCCCGGCAGCCGCCCCCCCGCCACCCCCGGGGGACCCCC
>NW_009207417.1:962-5380 GCF_000690835.1 Fulmarus glacialis | reverse complement strand
AGGGGCAGCCACTGGTGTCCCCCGTGGGGCACCTGCCCAATGCAGCAGGTCCACCCCCCTTCCTTACAGCCCCAGCAGGCCTCAAGGGAAGATTTAGAGTCCCCAAAGGTGGGTGAACAAGGTGTGGTCACGCTGCTGGCATCCTTTTGCGGGGCGGCTGCCCCCCGTTTACCCAGCCTGCACCTCACCCATTTTGGCTCTGATGTGCATTTGGCACGGGGGGCCATCAGCGGCGGTGCCGTGAAAGATGGCCTGTTGCTTTCTGCAGCACCGTAATTGCATTTCCTCCCTTTTCTCATATTCTCACTTAGCAACACTATATGAGCATCTTTGTCAGGCACATATTAGGAAACATTCTTCATAAAAAATTAAGGGCTATGGAAATAAAGTGACCTCTCCGAGGGCTTCAATTACACTGTAAAGTAATTGTGTCTTCCTCAGTCCTCCATCACAGTGTTTGGGACTCTTCAGCAACAATTTATGTATTTATTACAGTTTAAGTATCCTTAGCCCTCAGCTCTTTCCAGTAATGAAAATATATAGCACAAACCCCAGCAAATACAGCCTGAACCATGTGTAAAATATGACGGCAATCCTCCTGGCCATCACACCACAGAGAGAAGTGCCAGTAACCACCCCTACACCCTCGCAGGGCTGCAAAGCCAGTCCCACGTGCCGGGCTCTGTGAGACCTCCGTAGGGCACGTATAGGTGGCAGGACGAGGGGAACCACAGCAAAGGGTTGGGGCTTATACTGGCTGGACTGGGACTGGTACCAGGGCAAGGCAGAAAGCCTTTCCTGGGGAAAAAAATACAGATTTATTATTATTCTTGGCACTAAATGTTGCTCAGAATTGGGACAGAAAGGCAAAGACAGACTTTACTTAATTAATCCTTTTTTCCTGAAAAGCCTTCTTTTGTGTGCAAACTTTTTTTGGCAGGGAAGGGGCAGGGAAGGGCTGCAGCGGCAGGAGACAGGCTCAGCTCGTTACACGTCAGGGGAGCATCCCTGGGGCCAGCTGAGGCCGTCTCCAGCTATAAAAGGAGCGGGGCTGGGGCTTCCTCTGCCTGGGGGTTTGCCCAAAGCAGAGCTGGGACAGTGAGACTTTACCTCACCTCTTGAGGTGCTGCAGATGGGACACAGGTGAACCCCAGCAGCCATGCCTCGATGCTGCCGTGCGTTTCCACGTGAGCTGGTGGATCCGGCCAGGGCAGCCGCTGTGAAAGGAGAAGAAATGCTGTTAAAAAAACAAGGTAATTTGGGTCCTTCCTCCCCATCCCCAGCCTTGAAGGGGGCTAAGCATGCTGGCAGAGAAAAGTAGTCTGAAGGAGCCAGACTTTCTTTCCCCCTCGGCTCTGAGGAGCGGGTCCTCCTGCTCAGCACAGCAGAAGTCTGTACTGTAGATGCAATAGGAAAAAGAGCCTTGTAAGATGCCATTGGAATAAAGAAAGACAAAAAGCAAATTTTTTTTCTTGTCAGAAAGACACCAAGTCCTACACCTTGGGTGAGAAAAAGATGATTTAACAAGAAAAAGATGTCACTAAATCCCTGAGCTATAAATCACTCTTCTTGCAATCTCGCAGCAAAAATACTTAACAGCCGTTCTGTGCAATATCAATGCAGGAGCTTGTGTTGGGGATTGCAGCTGATAGAGGGTAAACGGGCAAACGGGGCCTGGTCGCTTGTTTTATAGTTGTAGGAGAATTATACAGCAGGGTGGGAAATATTTCCTGCCCTGCTGTGTTGCTGGCTTATGCCGTGAGATGAGCCTGAAAGCCTCAAGGGCTGTCTGCTGGGGGCACCCTGGGAGAAGGGTGTTGTAATAAAAACCCTTTGATCATTCATTCACGTGGCATCATCAGGCAATTTAGGATTATTTTTGCAATTAAAAAGAAAGAATTAAAAAAAAAAAAAAAAAGTCTGCCGAGTTAAAGCAGAGATCAGCACCCGCACCCAGCAACCTCCCTCCCGCGGGGTCCGGATGGTGATGCTGTGGGGAAACCTCCACTGGGGACGTGGGTGACCACGGTGAGTGTCAGGTGAGTTTCCCAAGGGTTCGGAGGGACATTTCCTGATATAGAAACCATTAAGCTGGATGCAAGAAGATGCTGTACTGCTGCAATGAATTAATTGCTGAAAAAGTGGTAATTGCTTAGGGAGTAGTGGCCACAATCTGGTTATAGTCTATGCAACAGGGGCAGCCCCAGCCAGTAATACGGCGCCCCAGCCAGTAATACGGCTACCAGGTGTTTCAAAAGGGCTAGCGTAAATCAGGGGAAATTGCCAGCAAAACCGACTGGGTGGAAAAAACAATAATTAAATGATTGTGAACGGAAAGTTAAAGAGCTCTTTAAGAAGAAACAGCGAAGGAAACAATTTTGCCACTGACAGCTGTTAAAAATAAGGAAGCAATAGCTGGAAAACAGGGAAGGGAAAGGTGTCTGTGCAGAAGATGCTATGAGAAGCACAGGAAACGGGGATGAGAAGCAAAGGAATAAGAAAATTTTCAATGTTGGTATAGATGCCAGCGTTCCGAGGAGAATAATTTAAACAGAGTTAGAAAAGAGAAAGCCATCCTGTGGGCAGGAACGGCTCGCAATTCGGAAGGGGCAGGCAGGTGTGATTGAAAGAAGGAGGGCATGTGTTTATACTAGCTGAAGATGATGGATGCTCTCTCTTCTATTTGCACTAAAGAGGCATATTTTAAAATGGGCTGACCTACCTAGCTGCCTCTCCGGAGCCTGCAGCACTGCCTGGGCAAGTCCTGCCCCGTGGCTGGCAGCTGATGCAAAGCGGAGCTGCCTTCCCCTGGCTGGAGCAAGGGATGGAAACCAGGGATGGACAGGGACTGTGCCCAAGCCACGGGGATGCCACCACCCTCCTGCTCCCCATGGCTTTTGCAGGGCTGATCTCCCGGGAGGACACGCGGTAACGATGAGAGCAGCCGTGTGCCCACCGCTCCCCAGTGCCCGCAGACTGGGCGGGAAGGGGCCAAGAGCAGTGTATCCAACTGGGAGCTGAGAAGACCACCCCACCCTTGCTGTGCCGGCTTTTAGGCAGCAGGTATGGCCTTGACATTGACTTGCTGGACCCGAGCTCAACTTCTGCTTCAAGGGTAAGCGAAGAAGGCTTTCAGGGCTATTGCAACCCGGTGACGCTGGCTGCAATAGGCAATGTCCCCTTGGGGAAAGGCCAGCCGGTTCAGCTGAGCAGCAGCATCCCTGCCTGGGGAGGCAGGAGCCGCTGTGGATGGGCTGTTTCAGGAGCATCGCTGCTCGCCCACCCTTCTCCAGGCAGCTTTGCTCATCTGAGGGAAGCCACTGTTCTGGTAAGTGACTGCTCAGTATTTCACTGCCTTTTCCCCCATGGAAGCTTTCTGGAAGAAAGCACGACACAAACCCTCTGCCCTGATTTTCAGGTTCAGTTAAGCATCAAAAAGCAGCTCTGCCGCCTAGCCAGAGCACAATTTGGAGAGCTGCTGGCACGGCTGAGGACATCACCTCCTTATTGCAGCAGGGTGACCTCTTGGGTTGCCTGCTTTGCTGTCAGACCAAAATGACTTGATCACGTTTTACGTTTGGTTTAAATCTTTCCATTTTGATCCCAAGGAGCGCAGCCGGGAGTTAATGAGTAGCACTACTTTTCCTGAACCCTCCCAGTGCCACAGTGATGAAGGTATAATTATCTCGAGCTGGACATTAATCTAAATACAAGCCCAGTCTCACCGCTTTTCACTCCCTTGTTTTTATTGATCCTTTTTTTTGACTTGTTCCTGCTTCCCCTTTTTAAAGACTTCTAAATTGATGGCCAGCTCAAAGGGAGCACTGCTGGTGTAATGAAAAAATATAGTGGTTTGGTGCTGTAACTTTCTGGCTGCTTTCTTGGGCCCCCGTTACGTTTGTTTTCATCTGAACACCATTTCCGTATAATGGTTGCAAACAATATTGTATTAGCCTTAATTTTGACCTTGCCGCAATTTCTACCAGAAAATTGTTTCGGCTCGGAAATGGCCAGATTTACTCTTCAGGCCAATGAAAATAAGTCTGCAAGGTTGAAAAGAAGATGTCAAAAGCAGGCACTAAAGATCACTTTAAATGATAACAATTGTACTCGAAGCAAAAGTACTACACAAAGCTTTCATCTAGCAATTTTCATCCTTGGACAGGAAAGTGCTTTACAGCCAAGTTCACTGTCAGCAGCCCTGTTTTTAAAGGTGAGCAGAAATATGGCTTTTGCTTTCTTTGCTGTGTTCCTCTACCCGAAACCAGCTTGTTAATCTGACACTCGCCAGCTCTCCTGCTCCCCCAGGACGTGCCCATGCCCGCCTGGCTGAGCAAAGATATTTGCAGCGACTGCCCCTCAGGTCCTGCGGGGTCCGGTACCGAGGCCAAGAAGAAGGTTTGCTCTTGCCTGATTAG
>NW_009207417.1:581-931 GCF_000690835.1 Fulmarus glacialis | reverse complement strand
CCCCCCCTTTTTTTTTTTTTTGTCTTCCCATTGAATATAGAGAGTTGCTTTAGTCTGAGATGGGTAACGCAGCTGCTTGGCTCTTGCGCCGTGTTGGTTCATCCTCATGCTGCAGAGGTGGCGGGGGCTGAGGTCTCGCTACCCCACTGAAATATGTCCTGTATCCCCCGGTCCCGGGTCGTGTGGCCTGGGGGGCTGAGCACCGTGGCATGGGCTGAGCCAAACCTTGGCCTGGGGTGGGGCAAATCCAGGTGGCAGCACAAATGCATCCTGAATTGTCCCCAAACTCATCAGAGCTGCTCTATACATAAAGATGATGCATGCTGCAAGAGCAAGTACCAGGACTGGCA
>NW_009207417.1:0-498 GCF_000690835.1 Fulmarus glacialis | reverse complement strand
TACTGAACGGGGCAGCGTCAACCTACCGAGGGGGGCTGAAACGGGAGGTAAAATGGCAACCTCCTGCTCACTAGGACTTTGTTTTGCAGGGGCATGGGGTGCTGTGGGACCTTGCTGCAGTTCCCTGTGCAACACCCCGGTGTATTTTGTCTCTGCGGGTGAATGTGATTTATTAAATAAACCTTGGTGTCTCACGTTAGTAGTTCTAGAGAGACTGTTTCTTGTCTTTGTCCCCGGGGATGAGGACTAATTGGGATAAAACACTTGCTGCACAGGCTGAGTTAAAGCAGCCGCTGCTGGGAGGTCTCCACTGCCCCAGGAGTGGCTGTTCTTCACCCCAAAAATGCAGGCTGCAAAATGCAGGTGCCTTTGAAGGCCCGATGCCTGGGGAAACGCAGGCAGGGCACAGCCTGCGTGTGGGGTCCCGTGGGGGAGAGCGGGACCCTCCTCACCCCACGGCTTGGCTGGGCGGCCGCGCAGGCTGCGCGGTGCCTGTCA
>NW_009207416.1:605-13288 GCF_000690835.1 Fulmarus glacialis | reverse complement strand
CGTCAGGAAGTTATCTTCCACATACTCCAATTCTGTTGCTTTCTACAGTACTACAAAAATTCAAACCTGGTAGGTTGCAGTTGTCTTAACCTGTTTAGTTTCTGATTTGAGATTCTGGGAGCAGTTCAGTTGCCTAAATACAAGTATCTCTGAGATATCCTAAGGTATTTTAAACCATATTGCATAGGCTGGCAGATATGACATAAGACTTACAGGAGACCCATGCTCTTCAAGAGCTGGAGCTAGAAGCTAGATGAGATTACCATAAGGCATATTAAATGGCACTCAGCATCTACAGTAAAGGAACTGAATCAAGCCCTTTCAGTATTTAAAAATATTTACTTTATGCCTTGCTAGTGTACATAACTTCAAAGAGTGCAGTTTATGATAAGGTAGAAGTCTGCAAGAACTTTTGTAGGAAGACAGGGTTCTTCCCCTAAAACACCCTGAACTTGGAGTGAGGTTTTGCCACCTCAAGAGGAACACCTAGGAAGCTCTCATCAAAACTAAAACAACGTGGGAAACTATGACACTGCTGACCTTCAAGAGAAACCTTAAGAATAGCTAATCAAAAAGACCAATCCTTATTGAGGGTTATATTACATTATTCATCGTGCCTTTGTCTTCAGCTGTTCATTCTTTACTTCTTGCTGTGTACGGAATTATGAAAATAGAGCACAAAATCTCATCTCACTCGCACTCCCCCTTCAATCCGTATACACATACATGCAGGGCCCACATTACGCTCCAGAAGCCAGTGAAAGCTCTGGATTTCCAGAAGAAATTGAAGGTGGCTGAACCACCATGGTGTTTGTTAAAGTTTACGTATGCTTGGTTACAGCAAACCAGGGTAATTCCACCCAAACCTGTCAGTCAGTTCCAGACTGAAAGTGGCACCGGCACAGCATTTCTCACAGACGGATGAACTCAAAATGCCATTGTCACTCCATCCTATAATGTGTTATTTTTCACCTACAGAAATCACATGACAAAGCTTGAGGACACACACTACTACCCCTAACACTGTGTTTCTCAGAATTCATTGATTATGTCTGAATATAAACAAATGGTTCCACTGTTCCTATTATACCTTACTACTGCTTCAAAAAAATCTCTTTCAGTTCTTGTATTCTCATTTCCTTCCCGTGTACATATTAGCAAACTGCTCCAGGAAGGATGGTTCCTATTCCTTATAGTCTGATACTGATGGATATATTTAATTTTCCGTCTCCCACACCTTACCACTCCTATCCAGTGCCTATAACATTATCTTTCCCTTCACATGCACTTGGGTATTTTCCTCTCCATTCTCTCTGATAAATGGAAAGTACCATCTATCATATTCAAAACCAAACCCAAATGTCCCTACATCTTTGGGAGACACTTCTCAGTGAGGGAAGCAGCTATAAGAAGAGCCTTTACTATTCCTGAACCTATCATTAAAAGCGGCCAAAGAAGATCTAGTTTTATCCTTTTTTAGGAAGAAAAAAAAGTTTGTCTTCCATTTCCTACCACAATTTTGATTTAGTATCAAAATTAAATATCCTTTCAATAATCTTTCATATTGTCTGCCAGATAGCAGTACACATTAGCTATTCTCTATCCTCCCTCACTGTACTACTTTATTAATGTGAACTCAAGGTCTCCTGCCCTCTTTCATAATTTCTAATTACCTATGGGCAATATTATAAGGAATGTCCATTAGCATAAAGATTATTTTTGGCATGATAAGGCACATTTTAAGGCTATCAATCTTTCTCCAGACCGAAAATTATATATTTTGCCACCTCTGGGTTTTCCCTTATAACTTTTAAAAACTAGTATTCCATGCAAAGAGGTTAGATTCACTATATTCTGTTTTAATTTTATTCCCAGCTATTTTTACTCCACTAAGTTCCAACTTAACGTTGAAGCTTGCCATCATGTATAATGACTGACAGAAATTTTTAAAAGAATAATTTTGTCTTCCCCCTATGTTCAGCAACAGTGTTTAGAGTTTGGTCTGTCATGCTGTGAAACTTGCTTGGCTCTGCAATCTGCAAATGCACTTCTAAGTACCAGAAAACGTCTGTGTGAGCATCAGGCAGGAAACAAGTTCACCGTTTGAAAAGGCTTGTCATTTGAAAATACAAGTAAGACATATGTGGCTCATAAACGATAGCCCTCCTTGTAGGAAGAAACGTCTAGTTCGTTGTCTGTTCTAGCTCATGTATTCTTCCATATTTAAAGGTAAACCTGCATGTGACAAATATGAGATCATTCATGGAGGCACTGTAAAACACACATGCATATTTATATTACACATTCAAAGGTAAATTCAAAAAAAGCAGTCTTTCTTGTTCTATGTGTTTGCAAAATGCTAGTAAATGTTGCTAATTTGAAAATAAAGAAAGGCTTTTTAGTACATGGAAACCGCAGAAGGAGGTCAGAATTTGCTGGTGGGCTCTCAGCCATGTAGAAGAATAAATTACTTCCTCCTCCAACCTTACGTGTCTTACCCAGAAATTGCTCTGGTCTAATGACTCCCTTGGTGACCCCCAGTGGATTCTCCCTTCCTGCCATAGCGGTGTTGAAGCTGTACATCAAGAGAAGGCAGAGGTTTAGTTTTCCCCACTTCCAGTCAGTGCAGCAGAACAGGCACACGGCATGAAATGAGATTCCCTCTTTGAAGAACTGTATTAGTTTCCTTCTCTTTCCTGAGCTTCCCCTGCCCAAAAGAAGAGCAAGGCAGGAAATGAGACATCATTTCTTCCTTGGGCTTCCCCTAAGAAGAGCAGTTACCCGCTGCTCCTTGTGTTGACATGTGCTGAAAGACTAATGCTATCCCAATTTGTCTGCTGTAGTCTTGGTATAGAGCAAAATCTATTTTATACGAGAGAATGAGAAAGCACCAGATGAAAATCTCCTGGGTTTCTATCATCTTTTTCAGAATGAAAAACTAAGACTACAGGAAACATTTGCTAGAAGTTTTGAAACAGAAAGAAGCAGCAGCTCGACAGAATAAATCACCAAGCTCTTGCACTCTGTATAGTGTTTCTAAAACAACTGCTTCTGCTCCCTGAAGGCATTTAATAGTGGACATAGTTTAACAGCTGCTAAGCATGTAAAACTGCCTACTTAAAAATGCCTCTTGGAAGTTTTACACAAACGAGTTTCACAAAAAAAAACCCCTATTCTTACCAAGAAATCAGCTCAGAGGTAATCTCAGGTAATCTGAGAAGCCTTTTGTTCTCTGCATGCTATAATTTTTTTTTCCTTCTTTACAAAGCTGTATTTGCCTTTTCTTCCCAGGTCTATTGCTTCTTATAATCAGCATCTGATTAAACCATCCTATTAAAAAAACTAACAGTACACAAAGACACATAAACAACTGCAATTTTTTCAGGTAGTACTAAAATTCCTGAAGATTGGGCCTAAAGGTATGATTTCATTTGAAACTATATATTAATTCAGGATATCTACACCAGTTTTTATCTCACTTTTACTGGAACTTAAGACAACCTTCTTTCTACTTCCAAAAGTCATTTTATATATATGCATGCACTTTAAAATCACTTTCATTTTGTCCTTGAAAGCAATCAACATTACCACTTGTATACAAAACTATGCGAACATTTTGGCAATATGGCTTGCAAAACCTAACAACTGTAAAGATTTTAGAGGGTGTAGTATTGTTAGGCATAAGCATGTATGTGCCTTAAACACAGAGCTGTATGACCTTAGTGATTGACTGTTTCTATCTTTTAACAATGAAGGTAAAAACACAACAAAGCCAATGTACAGGGTTCTACAGAAAATGCTATATTTTTAATAGGTCTTTGAAGTCTAACAAACTTCTATAGAACTGTAGAGTAATGTATTAATTTTCAGAGGATAGATAAAAAAACCTTAACAAAGTCTTATCATTCTACACTAAACCCTATAACATTTCTTTAAAAGGAGATGGAAAGACTCTTTTGAATTCTTCTCTCAATTGGCACCTATTACGGTTAAAAGACTTGAACTGAGCTTTTATATATCAGACAGTCACTGAAAAAGATGGATATTACAAAAAGTGATATGCATACACAGAGCAAGAGGCCAGTGATACACGGTAGCAGAAGTTTACTATGAATTAATCCACCCCCTGGATGGTGTAAAATAAAAGGAAAATATTGGTATCTTGCAATGTTCACAAAATATTCACAAACATTCACAGCATCTAAGAGCGTTCATGGAAAAAAAAAAAAAAGGAATGTTTAAAGCACAGATGACAAATGCAGATCAAGAACAGCATATCTCTGAAAGCAGGCTTAATGAGCCTTTTGTCCAAAGTCCTATCTGGAATGCAATGCTGCATTGGAAGTACAGGTGAGAGCCACACGGCCATCATGAATTTACCTTTGCAAACATCTAACTTCTGGAATTGATTTGGCTTGAGAAAGTCTTAAGATTAAAGCATGACAGTCTTTATTCTAGTTATAGGTAAAGATTAATTTTGTAAATAGAATTAGCCTGAGCTAACTTGTACTGTACCACTTCTGTGCTATAATCAATCAAATGGCAACAGCAACAACAAAGCTTTTTAATTTTCACAGCCAAGGATATTTTCATGGTCTAGACAAAGACAAAACAATTGCAAAAGGCAAACTTTCAAATAAAACTGATGACTGCACTATTCCCTGTTAGTATGCAAAAGAACGGAGTTATAAACGTAGCACCGCTCAGAATACATCTGTGCTGCACAGAGACACAAAAGCTTCTTGGTGCCCACGGAGGCCTCGTATGCGAACACTCTGTCAAGCTGTTGAGATCCTAGCTCTCCAAATTTAAACTAGGTCTTCAGTGTTTTTCAAAAAAAGCACTTTTGGGGAGGGGAGAAAACATTTAGCAAGAGAGCAGCTAAATGAATGTAACTGTAAATTCATACAGCCATTATTTTCTCTTAATCTACTGTAGCAGAAGTTAAAGTACCACAATCAGTCGTATAAGTCCACTATTTAATGTTACTGAAATCTAAGTTGCTTCAAAAACCTTATTTTCTAGATGGATAGAGTCTATGTAGAAAAAAGTCACTATTACCAGAATAGTCAGTGCAGGCATTTGTTTTACATACAGGAGTGGAAGTGGGAGGTTTGTCAGTAGAAGTGCCCGCCGTGCAGCATCCCAATTATTTCATGTCACAGTCCAGCTTGGAGGACTGATCCAGGCAGGCTCTACGGGCCCTACTAGATGGTCAGTGCAGGAGGAGCACCTCCATCTGCTGTGCATTAGTTATTTTACAACTTGCAAATTCAAGTTGCCAGACTGACTTCATCTGTTTCATGTACATCATGCTGCAACTGAGCTGCTGTGCATTGGACTCAAGCAGAAAAGTGGAGTTCAGGCATTTGATTACTTATGCTGTAAGACCATGACATAAAGCAGACTAATATTTGCAACTCAGAGGAATGGCAGATTTCAGATTTGTTGTTTTCAGTGAAAATTAAGAATTGTTGGAATGAGTCCACATAAAAATCAGAAAAACACACAACTACATTTTGTGCTTGAGTTTACTTAAAAATTTAGCCCAGTTTTCATTAATGTCATTATTTTAAATTCAGCTGTACTTTGCCAATCATGGTGTGAAACTAAACGCTGTGCTTCAGTACAAGTAGCCTCTTTGCTGGTATCCAGCAGTACACAATGCCCTCTCCTCTAACTGCCAATATTACAAGCTACCAATGTGTTCTGCTGGGCAGAAACCTCTCTAAATAAAGCTCAGCCTTAAAACCTAATATAGGAAGAAAAAAACCACACATCTTGTTTTAAGTTAATTCTCACAATCTCACTACCAGCACCCACCTAACTCAGAATAAATTCTGTATGTTATATAATTATAAACACATCAATTTTTTTTCCTTCTTCACTCCTTCTAAGATTTTATTTCCTTCAAAAACAGGTGAGTCAACTTGTTACCGTAGTGGTGATGAACAAGAATAGCCTGAATGATGCCATGGGCCAAAGCATACTTTCAGGATTACTTGAGAATTTCAGCAGACAGTATATGAATACTTCACATTATTGCTCCAAAAGCTGCCTGGAATAATGGCGACCCCAAGCTTTTGGCTTCTTGCTTTCTCTTGCAGTTGGAGTTCACAGTCTTACAACAGAAGACAGCATTAAGGAGAAAAAAAACTAGTTCTTGATATGCTAAAGCGATAAAACTTTTAACACTAGCAGTAATTAGGGCAGAAGACCAGAGGCTCAACTCTCACACGATGCAATGTTGCTTTGTCAAAAAAAAAAAAAAACAAAAAAGGACTTAAGAAAGCTAAAAAGCTCAGCTGCTAGATCTTATTTCATGAAAAACACTTGCTAAAGCATACACACACAAACCACAGCAAGACCAGTAAGACAGATGACAAGAAGATCCAGAAACAAGAATTAAAGCATATTTGTTCTTAGAAACAAGGGAGAAGGTGTTAATCTTAGTGAAATGGGATTCTTGCAGTACTGGCAAGGTTACTGTCAGGATAAATTACTTGCTTCAGCAAATACCAAATACAGAAGCAGGCCTGTCAGAGTGCCAGACTAGCTCAAACAACCGCCCTTCCTGCAAAGCATTTCTATTGCGCACATTAGTTCATATTTCACCACTTTTCTCCTGTTCCTATTTTTGCATCTTTGCTTCATGCCCTCTCCTTCGTGCAACTATATTCCAGATCATGGCAAGAATTTGCAATTTAACATTAAAACCAAGATAGATGCAATGAGAGAGTTTTTTTGATGTAACTTGCACAGAATGCCTTCCTGAATGACGCACACAAATAAAGCTATCGCTGCTGGTATTGCATTTCCCAAAAAGAAGACATGAATGAAAAATTAGTTTATGCTATGTAAATTTTGATTATTCTGACATATTGAAACCGCTCTAGAGGAACACATATTTTCAGTTCTCAGCATGTCAAAAAGGTTCATTTCTATCTTTATTTGATAGAAAATGGAATGACGTTCTAAATTGTAACTACAGCACAATCAAAACTAAATGAGATCTTAAAAGATAAAATTCAGCACGAGAATAATATGCTCTTGAAGACTCACTGTATATCTATTTATATCCTGGTCCTACTACACGAACAAATGTGAACAATGCAAGTAAGCACTGGCTTTGAAGACCTGGGTTGATTCTGCCACCATACTACACGCTCGGTGCCTTCTTCCAGCTCTGATGGAAACATACACCATAAGACACTTACGCCATCAAACTACCAAAATCTCAATTGTTTTCCAGTAGCATCTGTAAGACCACACTGCATTTCAGCTATCCGTCCACAGTTCTGAAAGTCACCAATTTAAATACTATGGAGAACATAGTGTTATGCTATGACAATATTATAGCACCAAAGTTCATCCAAGTTTGCTCAAGGACACAATAGAAACTTGGTGTTTATGCAACTCAATTTTTCCTGCCTTTAAATGCTGTCAAGATATTAAAAAATGCTTCTCTAAGATCCTCTACAGTGGAAATATATGGGGGGAAGGAAACTGAACAATATCAAAATAATGAGAAGAATATTGTGTACTAATTCTAATAACTAGTATACTATCGTATACTAATTCTGACTACTTCTAGCCGATTAAGTTAGCATGTAATGCATGTCCTAAAGTGACTAGAATATGAGAAAATAATTTCTCCAACTACTAGTTACTACTATTATATTTCCAGAAAAGCTGGGATACAAATAGTAAACAAATATATTTTTATCCAATAAATCGCCCTAATAAATTGTTCAAGAAGCTGCCAAAACATGCCATAACCATAAGATAAACAGAAAGATGCCTAAGTTGTGGGGGAAAAAAAAAAACAATTATATGAATATATAAACAAACCAACAGTCAAATATTGTCTTGTACGAGCAATCTACAGTATATAGTAAAATACAGCCTGCAAAACTGCCAGACAAAATATACTTATGAAGCCTGCATTGTCAAAACATAGTTGCATCTCAATAAAAAAAGACACAACTAAGAAAGAGATTCATCACAAAAGTCAAAGGAAATATATAAAAGTTCATATTAATTAGAAAAATCAGTTGTGAAAGAACAGTCCAATGACAGATGGAATGACGTAGGGTAGGAAAGATCAGTATCTAAACAACAGCCTAAGAAACGCAGATTTTAAGAAGACTTTCTGCCTGGAATTATATTACAGGTTTTTAGTATGGTTTCAGTTTTTAGCAGGAAATTCAATACCA
Source organism: Fulmarus glacialis (assembly GCF_000690835.1). Classification (NCBI taxonomy): domain Eukaryota; kingdom Metazoa; phylum Chordata; class Aves; order Procellariiformes; family Procellariidae; genus Fulmarus; species Fulmarus glacialis. The sequence continues at coordinate 5,072 of NW_009207416.1, read as the reverse complement.
CCATCAGTGTAATTAGCAAGAGACAACGGGCTTATTTTAGGTATATCTATAAGAACTGTATGCTCATGTGAGTATTACAAAGGCACATGTATCTTCCTAACTAATTTATTGTAAAAATATATAAATAATTTACAGCTATATACCCACATTTTACCCACAGACACGCACACACAATCACAATGAAAAAAGGCAGTCTGGCACCACCAGAATGCAAATTATAATGACAACCACATACAAATAAAAACTATGAATATAAATTCATTTTGATGTCACTGTCTTATTCATTCAGTCACTAACATCAATGCAGAGCTCTCCATTGCCTCAATGAGCTTTGAAAGAGATCTTTGATAAGAAGGAGAATAGCCAGCATATACTTATGATAGTTGACTGGTTTTACAAAGGTCAGTACAATTAGCAGTATTTTTATCCTGGGTTATCTTAAACTTTACCTTGAATGTTCAGTTTGAGTACTCCAAAAAAGCTAACTCTTTGTTTAAATGTCAAAGTAGCCTAATCAAAGAAATACAAAGTTCTTCCTTCTGATGGGGCAAATCAGGAAAGGTCCCACATGAGTGGGACCAGATAGTTAGTAACTCTGACTTGCTTAGATCTTAAGTGATTATTTTGGTTAAATCTTCTATCTGCAAAACCTCCTGACACGCTAAACTCTCTCTCTCTACACGCACCATGCTAGTCTTATTTTGAAAGCAATCGTTGCTCGGTAGCACTGTGCGTGAGAAACTAAGTATCAGACAGGCTAGTAGCACAAGTTTAAGGCACCATCTGATCCAAAGCTGCATCACAAAGTGTAGATGGAAAAAAAGACTGCTAGGTCTTCTAACCCCACAGGGAGTTGGGGACTGGAGAGAAAAAGAAATGCTGATTCTCATAGCAAAAGGACTGACACAAACACTGCTGGCTTCCTCTGTGCTATTGCCAGAAGGTTAATAGCAGCAAAGGTCTTACACAGATGAGCAAGGCTGGCATGGCTATACACTGGAGATTCAAGCATTTATTTCATCACTGATCTAAATCCATAACATAGTTTAAATCAAAAGTTAAGAACAATTTTTGGAAGAGATTTTAGATGGGGTGGCAAGTAATAGAAACCTGGTCCTCTTTTTCCACAGTGGCATTTTGTAGCTGTTGACCCAAGAGCTGTTCTCCTCATATTAAAAAAAAAAAAAACTAAAAAAAAAATCAGCAATGATTTGTCCAATAGGAAAAGGAAAAATAGAGCCACATAAGAGAAATAAAAATCCTAGAATATAAGTGATCCTTGGCTAGCCGTTCATTCTGGTTATCTCTACCCTGCTTAAAAGAGGTAAGTCATCAAACTGTATCCTTGCTTAGCTGCTTTATGACATGCTCAGTTTCTACTGAGGCAACATCAGTTATTTCTGAACATATCTTTGTTCCTATCTAGATTATCTTCACACAGATTTGACATAAGAACTGTTGATAAAAAGAAGAATCCTCTCTTTTAAGCTCGTAAATGAGGATATTGTTTTTACCTGACAAGTTCCCAAAATTTTTTATTGAGTCCAGGAGTGAAAACAGAGGAGATTTTTCAATTTAAATTAAAAAAAAAAAAAAAATTCCTAGACATGAGCTAACTTTGGATTTTTCATCCATGAGCTCTTAATCACATGCACGATTACTGTCTCTGTAAGGGGAACTCACAGTGAACATGAAAACCTAAGGAGAAAGAAAGATGAAGAGAGCAGCTTTCTGAGAAGGCACCATGTACCAGCTGGATTAAATGGACCTATGCTATTTCACACCCAGCTGAGGCTCTGACCGAAGGCAAAGAACTGCCGTATTTATAATATTAAGATATATAAAGGAGAGAAATACAGATTGTTGGACATATGCAATATTTCTTTATATACACCACATGTTCATAAAAAATACATGTGTCTACCAGCTGGCTCTGGACAATTACAAAACCAGGTGTAGGATATGTCCCTGACGTGTGGTTTCCAAATCCTTTTCCAAAAAAGGGTTTTCTTTTCCATCACCGGGAATCATCATGTCACCCTTCAAAAAAATCACTTCATCTTCATGAATTAAAGTGGAGCCAGACTGCACAAAATCAGCACTATTATTTTGGCCAAAATCATGAATTGATGTAAGCATGCTATATCAACAGTTTTCATATCTTTTCTTTCTTCCACTAGGAAAATGATCAGCACTGTTCTGATAACCTGGGCTACAAAATAATGGCATGCACTGTGCAGAGAAAGCATTAAATAAATATGCAGCACAGAGCTATGCCAAGATCCATGCTGTGAACTGTGAGAATTTCTCCTGCGACTACACTAGCACTTGTTTCATAAATTCTGGCTGATCAAGGGTAAAGGAAAATGAATTAAGAGATTAAACTTAAATTCTGCCAAATCATCTATATGGTCACATACAAACACAAATACTGTTGGCACGGTTGGCACTCCACTACCTGAATACTAGACCTACATTTTTATCTATTACATTTTTATTCTTCTTGTACATCCATTTATGGCAACAGTTGCATATCATCAGTTTTACTGTTTTATATATATAATCAGTCATTTTTCCATGTCAGGAAATCTCTGAAACCTAACATGAGGAAGAAAAAGTCTTAATATAGCAGGAATACAGGACTGAAACTTCAGAAGTTGAGAAATTATTTAAATGAGGATAATTCTTTTTGGTTTTAACCTACTGGACTTGAAGGCAATGGCACCAGCTATAAGCCTCATGCTAAATGCTCCTTCGTAAGTTACAAAACTGTTTGACGAGTTGGTATTTTCATATCTACAACCCCAGTAAATTTGCAGGAAATTCAATTATAGTGCAGCTTGGGTGTTGTGCACTCATCTTCATCCCACTCCTATTTCCAATTGCTTTTTGTTAAAAGAACTGGATAACTCATTGGGAAATCTGTTAGACTTGGCAGTATTGTTCATTTTTTTATCAGAAACTCCTCCATCTACCCTCTGTACTAAATGTGTCATTTAGCTCAAAATTACTTAGGAGCTCTAACAACTGAGTATAATCAATTCCTTCTATAGACTTTTACAGACGTTCTGGATATCTTCCATTGCTTGCTCATTATTTTGCAATGCACTTTTCAGTATTTGCAGATTTATCAGAAAATGTAATTGGTGTGATCAGCTCCATTGCCAAGGAGGGTCAGGTGGGATTTAGCTGACTGACCTGCAGCAACTGATCAAAACCATGGAAGTACTAAGTGGGAAAATGGTTTCATTCTTTGTAGCTGTTATGATCTTCAGCCACAAGTTAATCACAGCCAATTGCACAGAACTGCTGATGTTGGGACATTACATATTAATGGGGTTGCTATTTTTAACGCGTCTCTGCAAGGTGCTGTTAAGACTTGACTGTTGAGGAGGCTGGGGCAGCATGCTATGCAAATCCGTGCTGACCTGGAGCACATCGCACTGTCATATGAAAATGTTTCATCCAGTACATGGAGTAGACACATATAATCAATATAATCTCTACACGTGGGAGGACAATGTGTTTCATGTTGAATCTGGTTTCAATAAGGCTGCAGCACATAGACATACGTAGCCTACAAATATTAAGCCACTAGGTCAGCAGCAGAACAAACAGAACATAAATGGAGGAGAGAAATTTTCCATTTTTCAGTATTAAAAATTAAGTGTATTCATTTGAGACTTACAGTCTCAAAGTGTGGCTCAAAAACACTCTGAATGTGGCCTGCAAAAGCCACGTGAGCATGGGCAATTACATGAACTGATAACTGAGCTGGATCATTTCAGAAGATCTTTTTGTTGAGCTGAGATTAGTATGACTCCACAGGACCCCAGACCTGTGTGCAAGTCCCCAGCCTGTACCTTCACGCTCGTTAAGTACTCATAGAGTGTCAGCAAACGAACACACTGTCAGGAGCACCTGTTGTAAAGTATGAAGATCCTGAAAAGCAAAGGGGTATGGGAAGGCTGGATATTCTTCAAGAAGGAAATCTTAAAGGCGCAGGAGCAGGCCGTCCCCATGTGCCGAAAGACGAGCCGACGGGGAAGACCACTGGCATGGCTGAACAGAAGAATTCCTGGAACTCAGGAATAAAAGGAGAGTTTATGACCTTTAGAAGAAGGGGCAGGCAACTCAGGAGGACTACAAGGATGTCGTGAGGTTATGCAGGGAGAAAACTAGAAGGGCCAAAGCCCAGCTAGAACTTCATCTGGCTACTGCCATAAAAGACAATAAAAAATGTTTCCATAAATACATTAGCAACAAAAGGAGGGCTAAGGAGAATCTCCGTCCTTTACTGGATGCGGGGGGAAACACAGTGACAAAGGATGAGGAAAAGGCTGAGGTACTTAAGGCTGCCTTTCCTTCAGTCTTTAAGAGTAAGACCAGTTGTTCTCCAGGTACCCAGCCCCCTGAGCTGGAAGACAGGGAGCAGAATGAAGCCCCCATAATCCAAGGGGAAATGGT
>NW_009207416.1:0-567 GCF_000690835.1 Fulmarus glacialis | reverse complement strand
GTCTAGGGGGCTGGATGGGATCCACCAAAGGGTACTGAGGGAGCTGGCGGAAGTGCTCACCAAGCTACTTTCAATCCTTTATCAGCAGCCCTGGCTAACCGGGGAGGTCCCAGCTGACTGGAGGTTAACATCTACAAGAAGGACCAGAAGTAGGATCCAGGCAACTACAGGACTGTCAGTCGGTGCTGGGGAAGGTTATGGAGCAGATCATCTTGAGTGCCATCACGCAGCACACACAGGACAACCAGGTGATCAGGCCCAGTCAGCAGGGGTTTATGAAAGGCAGGTCCTGCTTGACCAACCTGATCTCCTTCTATGACCTCTATGACAAGGTGACCCGCTTAGTGGATGAGGGAAAGGCTGTGGATGTTGTCTACCTAGACTTTAGTAAAGCCTTTGACACTGTCTTCCACAGCATTCTCCTGGAGAAACTGACTGCTCATGGTTTGGATGGGCATACTCTTTGCTGGGTAAAAAACTGGCTGGATGGCTGGGTGCAAAGAGTTGTGGTGAATGGACTTAAATCCAGCTGGCGGCAGGTCACAAGTGGTGTTCTCCAGGGCTCAG
>NW_009207415.1:0-12016 GCF_000690835.1 Fulmarus glacialis | reverse complement strand
TGCACCAGACCAGGGAGTTTCCTAGTAACATCTCTAACCTGGGCCCCAGGGAGGCAGCAGACTTCCCTGTGGGATGGGTCTGGTCGGCGTATCTCTGTCCCCCTCAGAAGGGAATGGCCTACGACAATTACCCTCCTTTTTTTCTTAACGGAGGCAGTCATAATGCGTGGGGCTGACTGACTCTCTCTAGGCAACCCCCTGGATGGACCTTCATCTACATACTCACTTGCCAAGTTCCAGGGCCCCATATCTGTTGTGTAAGGGCAACTGGGAAGGTGAGGGAGGCCAGGAGGGGATTCGCCTGGTGCCCTGAGCAGGGACCTGTTTCCATTCCCCCCCTTCTCCTAGGTCCCCTCCTTCTGCCTGGTGGCAAGAGGGTAGGGGATCCTCTGCTTCTTGTGGAGCCTCCGACTGCTGCCCTTGCCTCAGGGATGGTAGGGTGCAGCTCCACCAATCTATCTCCCTCTCACACTCCCTGATACTCCTTAACCTCTCCACCTCCTCTTTCAGCTCTGCCACCAGGCTGAGCAGGTCATTCACCTGGTCACACCGCACACAGGTGTTGTCTCTGCTGCCCTCCGGTACAAGTGACAGGCTCAGGCACTCCCTGCAGCTGGAGACCTGGACAGATGTATGTTTGTGTGGGGGTTCCGCCTGGGTTGCCACATGCCTTCTGGTGATGGCTTTTGGCCGAGTGGAAACCATAGCTAGGTCCTTTTCTGTAGCAGACAGACATAGTCTGTATCAGCTAGAATGTCTTAGACTTCTTAAACTGTCTCTCAGTCTTGTCCAGCTCCCAGTGGCCTAACCATATAGTTATCCACCTCTGAGCATCTTTGACTGTGAAAACTCTCACTTCCTTAAGAGATAACATGGCAATGAGACATGGGTTTAACAAAAGGGGTTTTTTAGACGCACTTTATTCTTGTGTTTTGCATTGTGCAAGTTTCCAGTTCCAATGCATCTCATGAGCATCCACAATGTCTTCATGGGCTTTGGTCTCTGTCTTTTAGGAGCCCTCTGGCCTTCTTGGCCTGACATCTTCATTCTGCCAGTGGTTTAGAAAAAATCCTTTTAAAAAAATCCCTGACACCTTCATCACTTCTGAGCTTTCAGCAGGGACTTTCCATTATCCAATTACTTTGGCCCCATGCATAGAGTCATTCAAGATCAATGTCTTTTCTGGTATCAAATTCATTGTTCTACTGGATAGGGTCATTTAATGTCAATATTCCTTGATGGGACCGTCACATTTCCTCAATGTCGTCTATCCACTAGGTGTCACATTCTTGCTATGCAATGAATTCTTAACTGTAACACTCTCTAAAAGATTCGCATTTTGCTAATCATGCGTAAAGGTTAGCATATAATCTCATGTTCACAAAAGGAAAATAGGATTCATAGGTAGATGGTGGATGTGTCTACAAAGTAATCTGCATACATATACACAGCTGGCGCAGTGGAAACAGTCTGACCATGATGGCAAAAAATAAATTACCTTGTGCCAAGCAGTGTTGTAGTGACTAGACACTTTCCATTAGCAGGATTAGCTAATTAAAAGATGCATCAGGTATGCCCACCCTAAACTGCAAACTGCACTATCACTATAGCTTGTATCCATTTGTGACTGCAGTCCAGTCTTGTGATTCTGTTAGCTGATTATAGCATTTTCATGGTCTGTCTCTGTCAGTCACAATGCAGACTGTAGCCAGAGTATAATGGATGAGCTGTAGTAAGGCAGAAAAAAAAAAGAGACAAAAAGGAATCCATCAAAATTTCAAGAGCAGAGGATTTTTTTATTCAGTGGTTAACCCCCTTCTCCCTGGACTAATAACTACCACAGTTAAATAACTACCACTTAACTAAATTAACAAGCTATTAACCTACTGTGAAGTGAAATTCTCTTTTACCCCTGGATTAAACTATGCTGACATTTTGGGTATAGTTCAGTGGCCACCTGAGCCCATCCAGCATCACACTGCTACTAAAAGGGTGAGATCTCACTCCCAGTCCACCGTTACCATTTCCTTCTCCCTGTGCCCTCATTGCCAGCTCTAAGGCTCTGCCCCATACTTGCACCAACTCTGGCACTCACAAGATCCTTCTCTGAGCCCACTCAATTTACCAGCTCCACAGAAATTACCCCTTTTTGGCTGGTTTTGCTTTGTTCTATTTTAGTGATTTAAATAAGCTCAGAGAAAGGCTAGATAAGATCAAGAGCTGGCACAAAGTAAGCACCTTTCCATACAGCAAACCTTATTAATTCAAATGCACGTAGATGTATGGATGGTATGACAACCATACTTTATACAGTCACATAAATGAGATTAATATTGGCTCTTATCTGAAGTCACACATAATAGTAATCATTCCCTTAAGATTTACCTTTACCTAGGTTTTGAGGCATACTGGAACATTGTGTTATCATAAAAGGATGATGGGACACCTAAAGTTTAAGGCTAACATGGTAATTACATTAATTTTTTGTAATTAAATTTAAATTTATGTATTTGTCAGAGTAAGATATAGTGACATTTTACCAATCTTCAGTGGTGTTTTTGGTCAGATTATACAGGATTATACAGGATCTGTCCAACAGTGTAATAACATTACTAAAATGTTTTTACCCTCCTGCAAATGGAGGGTAAAATATTTTTTGAGTCACATCTGGCACAATTTTTACATCCTGCCAGGAATTTTCACATAAGTGTGTTCAGGCAGTCCAAGCATTGCTGGGGTCAAAGCGTGGAAGCTTTGATTCACAAACACTGAGCAATGAAGCTGATCAATTTTCATCTGTAAGGTACAAGGAAGACACATCTCTTCCATTTCACACTGTGTCTAGCTGATTAGAAACATCTAGTTTATCTCAGGTATCTATTCCCAAATTTTTTTCTTCTTCATCAAAGAGCAGAAAACCCTGGAAATGGAAACAGCATAAAAAGAGGAAGATCAGCCTGCCTAAGCCTGGAAGAGGTGAGAGAAACCACTCTCAAATTACTACCCAGAAGGAGCAGGTAAAAAGTAAAACATCTGCAGAAGATGTTAATCATAATTTATACATGAATTGAAGGGAAGTGAATTAAAAGTCATCAAGATTCAAAGTTCATTGCACGTGGGCAGAACATCCTTGGTTTACTTGTTAGTCCATGGCTAGAAACAGTACTGCGCAGTCAATTAGTTAACTGCTATGAGTTATTAGATAGCAGAATGCAAAACATTTTAACAAAATGTGCAGAGACTGGATTCATCACCAGCCATGATGCTATGACTTGGGGCTGTGCCTCACAGAGGTCCCTGACTGCACCATCTGATGCAGTCTTTCAGCAGATTGTGTTTTTCAAAGAGCTGTTTTAATAATACCTCTGCCCGGATTTAGGAACTGAAGGAAGATTATGCTAACTCTTGACTAGGCTGCTAAATTATGATCATAGCAGAAAGAGCTTAACCAAGGTTTGGGAGAGGCAAGTTCAGGAATTTAGTATCCAGTAAAAGTCCTTCCAGCCACTACCTTCAAAGTAACACTCACTGAAGATAAAGATGTGATAAATCCCCTTATAGTCCTACTCTGAGGGCTCTGACTTATGAATAGGAATGGCCATAGGAGGGCTGAAGCAGTTAATGATTTCAGTTGTTCACCCCTTGTGCCTGAATTCAGCTGCTGTTCAGCTGCTGGACAACCACAGCATGAGGCTTTAGGGCAAACCAAAATCAGAGAGCAGGAATACTATCAGCCATTCCTAACTACACCGGGATGTGCACATGGTGGTTTTTATTGTGCTTCATGAAAGATTTCATGTGTTCATGAAAGTACCTATATAAAATGCAGATACCACATCTTTACTTTATATGGTCTATTTTACTCTAACTTTTAAGTAACTTGAAGCGTAATTTGGGAACTGGTCTTTTATGGAGCTCTTGATTATGAAAAGATGAGTTGTGTAAGTTTTTCTAGCTGATTCTTCAAACTGTCATAAATTGATTTCTCTAGGGAAATACATTGGCTTATCCAGTTAGGCAAGGGCTGTAGCACTGGCATACTGCTGGCAAAACAAACATAGATTTGACAGCTGTCCAACAGTTTTAAATCTAAAGACTCTGAGATCTGTTTTCCTTTCATACGGTATACGCTCTTGTGTTGTATGATACATTTGCAAGTCTGTATATAATTTCTTTGTTTACTTACTATGCCCTAGTATGAATTGTACATCTGTTCATTTGACTGTTCTCACCATTGCTTGGAAAATTACAAAACTAGTTAAATCCATTAAACTGCAGATATCCTATTTCTGTTAATTGCTATTTCTAAGGGCCCAAGCTTGTCATTATTACTGATGCAGTCTAGTTTACATACTACACCTACGTACTCAGAAACATAGCTTCCCCTTCATTTTCAGATGACCCCCAACTGATGCATACAGGTATATACTTATCCAAGACTCCAGAACAGAAATAAAAATGGCAAGCCTTGAATAAATCACTCTTCATTTTTTGACGAAAATACACGTGATCACTGGACTTTGCAAACTTATGGAACTTGTCCCCTTAGAAACCAACAACACCAAGAACAAAATATTGAACTCATGAAAATAGTACCATTTGAAATAATCAGTGAAATACTGCAAAGGAATCACTAAAGTAATACTAGCTATTAAAGAAAAATTGGATGAGTCAACAGAGAAAGTCTTTTGCTGTGATCTCTTCTACAGAGCTGGCAAGCAAAGTACTGACTGACAAAACCAAGGAGGTGTGCATATGCTATTGTTGAAAGACTGCATGTGCTGATGTAGTTCAACGTGTACTTTTGGTATCTAGTTAGTTCCCTGAATGCAAAGTCTGGTACAGTTTTTCACCATCTGAGTCCACGTGGGTCCCAGTGCTGTCAGCAAATGTTCAGAGCATGGGGTAATAAATATATATGGTATATTCTGCCAGTTCAGGGGAACACGAGGCACGCCGAGTGAAACTGAAAAAATGTTTAACCTGATCTGTCTGCTGTAGTCATATATTCAGAAATACCAGAGACATAATGTTTGTAAATTTAAAGAAATTTTCTATAAATTCTAACTAATTAGAGACTAGTATATTTTCTTTATTAGTATCAAGTGGTCCACTTAAAATTTAGTAGTATAAATCTGTACAGAAAAACCTTGATTTTGTCAAGGTCATTGAATTTGTCTTTTATTTCTGTAGTGTATAATTCTATAATCTGATTTGAAGCACACTCAGATGTATCAAACCTAATTTTAAGAAGTCTTTATTTTAGTGAAAATCATATCCAACCAGTAATTAGAAATGCAGTGTGGTAGAAAACAGGAATCCTATTTCTGTTCTCCTCATTTAGTTCCTTCTGAAGCAGATGTCTAGTGTTTGTCAAGATGGAATGGTAGAAGAGTGTAGTATTTGCCCCATTTTAAGCCACAGAAGGGACTGCTCCTTTGTGCTAGTACTACAGTGAAATAAGCTAAGCAAAACATTAAATTAAAAAAGGATTCTCCATTCTTAATATCAAATGTCAAGTCACGAGAAAGTCAAGAAAAGATTAACAATATTGCCCTTAAAAATCTTTTTCCTGGGGGATCTGAAGTCATGTACTGAAAACAGAGTACGGAATGCAAGTTCCGTTTGGGGTTTCTTTCTTTTTCAGGAAAAATAAAATTGTATTTTGGTATTATGTTATATAACCAAGAGTCTATGTTCACTTCAGATTTAATGAGTGACAGGTGTCTGGGTTCAGACAATCTCAGTTAGTCCGGTCTGGGTGTGAGGGGGTGTATTTAAAGCTGTATGTGAGTCAGAGTAAGTCCCACTAATGTTGGATGTAAGGCCCTAGAACTCATGGGAACATAGTGCCTTATATGTTACTGCAGTATTGGGGTGCATGGAGGCTCCATATGAAGGCGACAGATGAAGGCTTCTCTCTTCTGTGTAGGGCCATGCATTAGAGGTGCACACCCTGCCCATATCGGGCTACGTGGCAAGAACACACTCCCCCAGAGGTCACATAAGGTAGGTAGGGGTAGGCCCCCTGGGCTGGGACACACAACAGAGTGGACCAGCAGTGCGGGCAGAGAGACATACCTTTCTTGGCTGTTAGAGACAGCCACAGCTTCTTCCCAGGCACATGGGACTGAGAGAAGCCACAGTGCTATACCAATAGCACCAGTTCCCTGTATGTCCTTGTTTCGGCTGGGATAGAGTTAATTTTCTTCCTAGTAGCTGATATAGTGCTGTGTTTTGGATTTAGTATGAAAATAATGTTGATAACACACTGATGTTTTAGATGTTGCTAAGTAGTGCTTACACACAGTCAAGGACTTTTCAGCTTCTCATGCTCTATTGACTGAGAAGGCTGGAGATGCACAAGAAATTGGGAGGGGGCACAGCCAGGACAGCTGACCCAAACTGGCCAAAGGGATATTCCGTACCGTATGATGTCATGCTCAGTATATCAACTAAGGGGAAGCTGGCCAGGGACCACTCCTCAGGAGCTGGCTGGGCATCAGTCGGCGGGTGGTGCATTGTGCATCATTTATTTTGTATATTCTTTTATATTATTATTATTATTTTCCCTTCCTTTTCTGTCCTATTAAACTGTCTTTATCTCAACCCATGAACCTTCCTTTTTTTTTTCCCCTGATTCTCTCCCTCATCCCACTGCAGGGGGGAGTGAGCGAACGGCTGTGTGGTGTTAGCTGCTTGCCAGTTAAATCATGACACTGTATTACAGCAGGGAACTAGGCAAAGGCTAACGCTGAGGTGTGGGAGGATTAAATTCTCTATTGCTTTATTAAAAACACATCTGCAACAGTATCTGATTCTTTCTCACTTAACTGTGAGAGAACTTGTCTGCTCTTCTGGACACTCTGGAAATGCTGGGAAATACTGGGTGACTGTCAGCACTCATTTATATTGTCACTCTGAAGCTGGCAGCTTACTAACAAAAGTGAAATTAAGAAGCAGGGCTGGTCCTGTGTCCCAGCTGAGCCAGCTTGCCTGAATTGAAATCCCACCTCCAGACTAAGTGAGATGGTTTCAGGTATCCAGAGGTAGTCACCACACCCGTGTAAACGCACAAGTAACACACACAGTCAAGACAGTCCCTCAGGCACTTACAAACAGCTGGTGGTAAGGGCTGAAAGGCTGCCCTTAGTGGTATGTGACAACCGTGTTCAGAGAGATGGTTCTGCACGCACCAGATAGGTAGGACCTGCTGGAAACAAGGATCTTTTTGTGTCTGGAAATATGGATCTGTGCAACAACTGGTAGAACAGGCTATTCTGGGCCTGTTCCTGCTTAATATGGTTGTGTACTCTGAAACCACTGAGAATGTATGCAGCTGCAGAGCTTTAACAATTCAGAGAAGTTTGAAACTCACACTAACCTAGGTTTGAAACACTCCAATCTAAAACATGCTGGGCATTTAACATTCTTAAAAGCAGGGAGATTGGTAAATAGCAGAATTAGGATAAGTACTGACAATATTAGATGATGTAATTACAGTACTCACACTGATCCAGCAACACTGACATAGTATGCTGTAAGACTATAGATATCAGCATCATCTAGTAGAAGAAAGACATGTTGTGAATATACATAGGTTTTCCATACCTCTTGCTTAGGTAACTCTTAATAAGAAGCAATAATGAGTTATCAGAATAATTTGATTTTTTCCTTAATCATTAGCAAAGTAATCAAACACACATCCCTTTCTGACATTTTTAAAGAGGACTTTAAGATTCAAAGGTGAAAGTCGTTTTGCCTTTAACGGACAACATTTGTGCCTCATTTAGTTAAATGGTCTTTCAGGAGGTCTCAATATACTCCTGGGATTTTGTGGTATGACCAAAGTAATGTTGTGTAATAAATACTAAGAAAAACAACATAAGCTTGCCAAAAATATTAACATTGATTAAAAAAATGCAGAGCTCTTATGGTAAAATGTAGTATTATTTCTGTAATATTATTTTAATGATTTTTGATTGATGGACATTTTGCAGATTATTCTAGATATTAGTATCTTCCTGGACTTTGTTGTCTAGATCTGTAATAGTTGTTTTGTTAATTTTTTTTTGTTGTTGTTTGTCATGGGGTAGTGACATTTAATTGTTGATTTATTCACTATGTGTCATTATTCAACTCTCTGAGGGATGCAGTGGATAAAAAAGCTAGTTAACCAATTTGCCTTTTTCATTTCAAAAGCCATATAGATTTATTTGGTATTTTAAATGTACATATTTGGTACAGGACAATTTCAACAGCATCTGAACATATTTGAGTAAGTAGGAAAATGGTAAAGAAATGATAGTTCCTTAAAAGACCAGAAGAAACAATACCTTAGCATCTAACTGACCTTTATTAAAATTTCTTCCATACTAGATACCAAAATCAAGTAAAAATTTAATCAAAATAATGTACCCAGTACTGTACTATATACAGTGTGGAATCTGCTCTTGCATAACTCACACATACGTGATTTTTTTCATGTGATTTATTTGTATTGACTCCACTAAGTTCAGCCCATATAACTACAGTATAAACTTTTGTATTTTTGGGCTGTACATCTAACACACCTAGGTGAGGAACTGGTTCCCCAGATAAGTTCCTCCACACTTCTGTTACCTGCAGGAGTGTCAGCGAGAGCCCCCCAGGTGACCTTTCAGCTGCCACTCACAGAGATCATCTACATCATCTAGTGCCACTAGACACACCCTTGGGTATCAAAGATATCTGCAGAGGGCTGGCAGATACACCACAAGACTGATGATAGATCTGCAGTTTTCTGAAGCAACAGCTGGAGGACAGGAGAGAGATACCACACAGCAACTAAAATGGTACTAGACAGCTATGTTTAAGCAGCTTATTTAGCTTTTTGCTTCTCTAGTTAGTGGGCACTTTATTCTTCTTCTCGAGAGAGCAGTGTTCTGCATTAGCCTCAAAAGCCAACAGTTCTTTACACAAGAAGTTACCCATCAAGAACATGATTATTTACATTATTCTCATTTTGATTGTTAACAAGCATATGCATTAATTTTCCTTCACACAGCCTACAGTAACATCTTCATACAAGTAACATTTGGTAATACTGTTAATAAATGGAATGTCCAAGTACTTTAACTCATTTCAGGCATGTGCTTCCACAACACATCACCATCAATTACTGCTCTCTTTACAGAATTCTAACTCCTTGATTTCTGTTTTTTCTCCAGCAGTACAAACCATAATGAAACTTTGGGTGTGCCTACAAAGAAAATACACAGTATTAAACACTCACGTCAGTGTGATTACTTAGCCACGTACCAGTAAGCACGTGGAATGTTTTGACAAGAGTAAACTTTAAAAGATTCCCCTTTCTTCTCAGAATTGCTCTACATGTCCAAAACACCCTACACAGCAAAATCAAGATGTACCTGTAGCATCGAGAGGTATATGTGTGCTATCTTTAATCCAGTTAGCATAGTTACACGTAGTGCTTGTAATACAAGATAGTGCTTGTAATACAAGTGCACAATACAAGAATTAGGAGCATCCTGTGAATCATAGATGAAAAAAAAACAGAAGGAAGTTCTTTTTCATGTGACAGAAATAGTGGAAACTGATGCTGTTGGAGACAGCACATTATATAAAGCAGAATACAACCCATACAAAAATCTAGCAACACGCTCTGAACCATCTTGTTGTATGTTTTTTCAGCTTCCAGCAATCAGTGACCAAAGGGTTGAGATGGGGTTTGTATCTGGCTGCTATCTTCAATGGCAACCAACAGGCACCTTCCATTACCCTACCTACTCCCTTTTTCATAGAACTGGCTCCTCAGTCTCCAACAGCATCCCATTCCACTATTTCTGTCACATGAAAAAGTACTTCCTTCTGATTTTTTTTCATCTATGATTCACGGGATGCTCCTAATTCTTGTATTGTGAGATTATGTGAATGCTTGCTTCTTATTTACCTTTCCACACCATCCATTGCTTTAAAGATTCTTCTTGTGCTGCTTTCCATCGTCACTCTTCTAGGCCAAGAATTCTAACTTACTTAACTTCTCCACACATGGTAGCTATTCTCTACCTCTGAAAGTCTCTGCCACCCTTCCTTGAACTTTACCATTTTTCAAAACGGTATAAGCAAAACTCCATACAGAGTAAGAATACTTCAGCCCAAATTAAAATGCTTTAGTTTATTCCTGTTGTATACTTTTACTAGCCCAGGACTAAAACAAGAAGATGAATTCATGTAAGGTGCTCCAGGAATTAACTTGCAGCTACAGTACATATACAAAAAGGAAATTTAATATCTCCCTGTTTATCTATAAATATTAGTATTCCCGTAAGTTATGTCGTGATTGGCCTTCACTCGGCATAATGGTGTCATTTTTGTAACTGATTGTAAAGAAAAGCAAGAATAGCAAGCTATTCAATGTTACACAGGATTTACTATACATAAAACCACAGATCTGCAACCAAAGACAAAAGTTCTGCTGAAACCAAGGTGCCAGACAAACCAAATACATTTAAAACCCTGAAAAAATATTCAATAACAATCCATTTGTATCGCCCAAAGCACAGAAAAAGGCAAGATGAAACCAAGTGCCTTACTTAGAAGAGAGAAGCGTATCCAAGCAACAGCATTAAGACTCAAAAGAAATAGGTCATGTGAAAAGTAGCACTAAATTTAGTAATCAAATGTATATTCAGCAGCAAAGATAAAGAAGGGTTAGTGAAATAACTTCAACATCAAGAAAAATGAAAGAAATTAAAATATTCCTGATCAGAACATTTTCTGAAGCTGGGAGATATTTGAGGCAAAAGCTCTGCACTTGGTTGCAACAGTGCAACTGAAAAGAAATACCATGACAATTAATGGAGTTAAATTTCTATGAAACATAAAATAACCCAAAGCAGATTTTGGTCCAGTATTTCATTTTTGATCAGCTTTATCCCAGAAGCTTGCTAAGAGCTCTAGTTGATTAGGTCTCTCTGCATATGCAGATGGCAGTCACGATGTGCTAAGAAGTTGGTACAAAAGTACAATGGCAAAACTTTTACTGACATCACAGGGTCTTGCAGGCAGCCATTAGGATTTGCTTTTGATCCTAATTAGGTCAATGACAAAACTCCCCTATATCACACAGAATCATATGCTTGAATTAATGAAAAGGTGTGACCACAGCTGCTGTTGGCATCCCATCTGGATCTAGTCAGTTCAGCTGAAGAACTTGTTCACCAAGGAGCTTACCTGGAGGTGTGAGTGACAGCTAACTGTCTTGAGGTGCAGATGTGGTAACACTGAAAGAATAACTCTGTTCCACAACCAGTTACGAAAAAAATTATACTCTCTTTCTCCCCGAAGGATTTTTACTCCATTTCAGAGACTGTCTTGTTATATCCTTGAACGCTGATGGATGGCATTTGTTGTAATAGCAGAGTTTCTGCCACTTCAGATGCACCAACTCTGCCGTTCACAGGAGCCATTTCCTTCACTGCTGAACTGCAGGTTTTCCCACCTTTGGACAAGCTCTGAAGTCCATGAGCACTCCCTGCCCAACACAGAGGCAGATCATACAGCTGTGATAGATAGTAGCTGCAGGACAGCTGAATTAGGACCTCAGCTGGAACTAAGAGACTCACGCATCCAGGAAAGGAAAGGGCTGCCTCCGTGAGCAGCAGGGTCACTCGTCCTTTCCTCCTACTTAGCTCAAGACTCAGCAGGAGCGGTGCTCTGGGGGTCCCTGCCACTCACAGCAACAGTTCAGCACCATTCTGTTGCTGTGGGAAGCAGCAGTTCCAAAGCCAGCACTCTCCTGAAGTCCTGCGGGAAATACCAGTGGGGGAAAGAGACCTTTTCCCTCAGAAGTGATAGCATATTTTCATCCAGAAGGAAAAAAGACACAAATGCAGTACACATGAGGCCATATACCGCAGCACTTTGAACACTAAGATTACATCACTCTTTGCTGGGTAAAAAACTGGCTGGACAGCCAAGTCCAGAGAGTTGTGGTGAATCGAGTTAAATCCAG
>NW_009207414.1:0-15796 GCF_000690835.1 Fulmarus glacialis | reverse complement strand
ATTTTGGGGGGTTATTTGCCATCTTGAAAATCCAGTCAGAAGCTTAGAGCATGCCTTTCCTTTCCCTTCACAGGGCAAAATACAGGTCTTTTTTAGGTGCACATTTTAGTCATCTTAACTAGTGCAGTATGTCCTCAAATACAGCTTCTTTTTTTCAAAGAGAAACCATCCGGCTGGGGTTCCGTGGGGATATTTGTAGTTTTGTAAGTGTAAATGAACATGCAAATCTCTCCATATTCTTTGTCTTCTTTATTCGCAGTACTGAGCTCGTTGAGCTTTGGTGTAACTCGATCTAGACTGGATGCCACCGCGCTATGTTAGAAAGCAATACCATTTGTTATTATTTACTGGTCTAGGGTGACTGCTTAGCTCCAACAAATAATGCCTGGCAGGGGGAAGGAATCCTAATTCTGGTGGAAGGCACTACCAGAGTAGACTGACTTCTAGAAAAGCAGGATTTTAGTATCCAAAAGCTCTTAGAAACATTACCTAAAGCAAAAATAAACCAGAACCAAACACTTTTTTTTGGTGTTTTACTACAGCATTTGAAAAACACTGCAATGCAGCTTTTATTTTATTCCATAAAATACTGGAAAGAAAGGGGCTCTGTTAAAACTTTAAAAACCAAACAAAACCACCAAACCCCCCCCCGAGGAATTCTGTCATCACGTAAGAAAAAATAAAATATAAGTGATTTAAAGGAAATACCTATTTTTTCTGACTAGTAAGTCTGAATGAATTTACTTCTCCTTCCCAACAAACAATTGTGGGAAAAATGCTTTCTTTCTGAACCTCCCACCATCACCTCCCATTATACTTCTCTAGCGCCTTGAGCAGATTTTCCAACAAAAATTAAGGATCACGACTCGATGAGATTTCTTGAAAACAAACAGCAATGAAGGAAGTTTAACAACTTAGGCTTGGGTTTCCCCAGGATATCTTTCACGCTGTATCTCTACGATGCCTGTGGTTGTATGGTTCAGAGCTTTTTGTCCGCGAAGTCCTAGGGCAATGTCCTAACTCTGTTCAAACCAGTTAAACCCCTCGGAGTTGGGATTTGACCCAGTGTCTTATATTCTGGCCTGTTCCATCCATCTTCATGCGCTTTGCACATGCAACACAGTGATGTATGGAAGATTAATATGTCTTACCTTAAGTTTTCCTTTGGTTAAAATCCTCTGGATTTTGATTCTACTTTTAAGTTTAAAATAGAAAAGCCTTTTAGATGTGTGTCATCTTTAACCAAGGCAGGAAAAGGCGACAGTGGTAAATCCATCGCTTTCTTTTGCGGTTAGCTACCCAACAGGCTCAACAGACTGCAGTTTCATTTTATGCTTCTGCTCCTCTGCAACCTCAAGGTGACTCTTTGATTCATTCTGTTGGCTGACATGCCTAAAAATGTATTTTTCTAGCTGGCTTGCTTCTTACGGTCTTGTTGGAGAGCGTGGAGCTGTTCGCTGTAGTAAGCAACTGAGGCAGTCTTCTGGCGTGTGGTTTCTTCATGCTTCCGCTGTTCCTCCGAGTGTTTTTATTCCTGAGCACCTGCAAAGAAAGGATGCAGGGAGGCTCAGCACCTGGTGGGATGCTCTCCCTGAGGATACTTTTCTGGTTTAGGTTTATGGGGGAGAGTGCTTCCAGCCCTTTTCCCTCTCCCCTGTTGTAAACAATAGAGAAATTTAGTTGTGAAGGAGCGTTATTCACCTCCTTTCTCTGTTAGGACTAGAGTGACCGCTTTCCTTTTAGCGAAGGCTGATCTGAAACTGATTTTTCATGCAAATATCTCCTGTTCAGAAAGGAGAATGTCTAAACCAAATCTTTCTAGCCAGCTCGGAAACCTCATGTTAATATTACCAGAAAGAAGATAAAAGACTCTTCATTCTGGTTGTCAGCTGCTTTTTGAGCTGCAGCGTGTAAAGCCTAGCTTAGCAGGAGCTGCTGAGCACTGCAGTTCTCTGCTGCACGCTCGGTGTCAGGCAGCGGCGCGGAGCCTTCCTCAGCCCCTCGCTGCCCGCGCTGGGGGGCTTTAGAGTAACTCTCTGCCAGCTCCCGCAGCAAACTGCCCGTGGGAAAACCAGCGGAGAGCTACAGGATGAACGGGAGGGTCCCTGCAGATCGTGTTTTACTCCCATGGGGGAAAATCCTGTTATTTCATCCGCAAAACATTCCACATAATTAACTGTTGTGCCTAAAAACAAACAAAAATATCATCACCTGATGCTCTGCTGCTGTGTGATGGTCACTGCTGTTTTGCGGAGTCATATTCCATGCAGTAAAAGAAAACAAAAACTGGTAGCTGATTGCTTTGCAGCGGGTGGGGTGGAATTTGAACAGGGTTGTGGGGTTTTTTTTGATACTTCGGGCTGTAAGTACTGTTTGGAATGTTGCCTTGTGGAGAGATTCTCACTTATTTCCATCCCTAGAATATTTGGATACGTTTTACCTTTTATTTCATGTATGCCAGTAAAGTCAGTAGAGTTTGTACTAATGAAAAAAAGTCATGTTCTTAAGTCCTTCCTGTACAGAGATCAGGCTGTTAAGCAGTTGTCACTCTGTGGTTAAGACAGACCCACAAAAAAATCCTGGGATAGTAGATAAATGACTAGTTAAAAAAAAAAAAAAATTAAAAATCCAGCCTGTGCTGCGTGGCTTTTTCATCCATCTCTACCTCAAAATGCACAGCAATTCTGCTTACAGAGAGTTTGTTCATGACATATCTGTAAATACCTTTTATAAAAAGCTCATACCGGTTTGATGTAAGATGTGAAGTGAAATGGGACTTCTGTCTTGGTGTAAAATATGTCAGTGGATACACAGCATGCCATTTTCCTAGCAGAAGGCTTAATCTGGGAATCTAATGCTTGCTTTGTCTCCCAGCATCTTTGGTGTGTTTTCCAGCTCTGCTCAACTCTTCTTTTCCAGTGAAGACTAAGCAAGCTTTGTATGAAAGCTTTTTGTGAAGGACTGTTGTGAGATACAAGTAGATGGCATAGCTAAGCGTGACATTTATTTGGAATCGATGGTATCTGAAGACACCAAGAGCTGACAAATACCTTTGTGAGATCTGTTTCTTTCAAAAATGTTGCTAATCCTCCTACATTTTTAAGATTTTCCTGTACCCTGGCATAAGCTGCGAACGTCTCTAACCTGCTGCATTTTCCCGTTTTGTGGATGAGATGAACCATGATGTACTGTGCTCATTCCCCTGTGGCTTTGGGCTATGCTGCTTTCAGGTCAGACTATTTCCAGAGCAGTAGCAACACAAGACTGACAGATCTGGCACTTGCTTTTTTTTGGGTGATTTCTCTCAGTAGCTTAAGTCAGTAGGTGTCTCAGGAAGAAGCAGAAGCCTGTAGATCATAGCACGTTGCTGTTCATTTGGGAAAGAACAAATACAGAATGATTCCACTGGGTCCGGATGGCTTTTCTGTGCCTTGCAGAAGAAATTATTTCATTTAGTGAAGAACTGGTGTGGTAGCCATTCAGGGAGCTGCTCATGTGCTTGATATTTAAAGAGAGTAGTTGTTTTTCCTAAGGCATACTGCTGTGCTTCACACTTGTTTTCAGAAGCTTGTGTAGAAGGTTAAAATCACAGGACAGACGAGATGACCGGCAGAGTAGTTTTTTGGTTCTGTTTTTACAGTGTGTTGGCTAAAGAATGAAACTGTTCTGGATCTAATTATCAAGAAATACAATACATTTATTTCTTGGCACAGCGATACTTCCATAAAGCACCGAAGCAAATGTAATGTACAATATTACTTACTCTCCTGTAACGTAAGTCAGTGGAAAAAATATGTCTTGATAAGGGCTTGCAAAAAAGTCTCCGAGCTTCTCCAAACCCCAGACATTCTTCTCCACCACCAGCCTTAGCATCTGTCCAATCCCATAACCTGGGCTGGGTCAGTACGGGATGGGGAGACGGCTTTCCTAAGGAAATGCTGTGGGTTTGCATGGCGATTTGACACATGTAGAGCTTTGAAACATGGCATGGGGCAGTGCGTGGCGTTGTTTAGAGGGTACTGAGCGGCTGTATGAGCAATGCCCTCGTGTCTGCCTGAGCCCCATGGGTAGTGATGCCCTGAGGGGGTTCCCCCAGCCTGCACCACAGGTGTCGGGATGAGCAGCAGCAGATTCAGCTCCCAGGACTCTGCTGGCACCAAACCAGTTTTCTAAGATGCTCCTGAGACAGAGATACTTTCCTCCCAGTTAAGGTTCAAAGCAAAATCCTTGGCTTGTTAAACACTGCTTGGCACATTCTTGCTAGATTTAAGCATAGATAGTCACTTCTGCAGGGACAGTGTGGTTTGGGGGTTTCTGTTTGTTTCTTTTCTGAATCCTCTGCTGTTTCTCTTCTGGAAAGGATATTCTTTCAAGCTTGTCTGTAAGAGCTGAACTGGGGAAAAATTATTCGATGCGGATCAATGGGTACTCCTTGGATGAAGTTGTACTTGTATGTGCTTTTCTGTTTTCTAAAAATGTAGTGAGAAATCAGGTATGAAAATAGTTTCTATTTATTGTTGTTGGTGGTAGAAAGATAATTTACTCAAAATACAAGCTTATTATTTTTTCATTTCTGTGTTTCCTCAAGGTATTGACGGCATTATCTTTTTCTAATCCCATTTGGATATCTTTCTCTAAAAATATCTTCATCCTGCATACCTATCCTGTCAAAAACATGGATTCCTGGTTTGAAACTTAAACTATAGATGATGTATTTCAACAAGATAGATAGTCAAACAACTGGAAAATGTAGTTTCATGCCACTGTCAGTGTTGTCTTTTTCCCTCTGGTAGCTCCTGCAGGATGCCTTTGGTTCAGAACAGAAGGTTTAGACCATTCAGCATCTGAAGCCGCGTAGCTCGTTCCAGCTTGTTGCGGTCTTTGTTTCCTTCCCCTGAGATGCAGTAGTTAGTCACTGGTGTTTGGATTCGTTTTTGCAAATGGCTGTTCAGTCAGATTTATCGGTATTTGGGGAAGTCTGGGAGTACTTTTTTTTTCTGCATCATTGGAGATGATTTCTCCTGAAGCTTCCAGCCCTAAACGAAGGCTTAACGTGCAGTGAGGAAGCTGTTAGGGAGTGATGTGTACTTACATCTCCACATACTGTTTCAGTGTTTCAAACTGTGCCAGAAGAATAAAAGCCATTACAAAAGACAAAATGAAGGATGAGATGCCACTTATAAGTCTTTAATTTTAATATGCTTTTCTCTGTAGTAGTTTTTTTGAGGATTGGGGTGGGGGAGGGATGCTTCCGTAAAAAGAGCTACTTAGGACGAGAGATTATTTAATTTAGTTTTTCTTGACAGTTTTTAACTAGACTGCTGACACCCTTGGTATTACCTTTGTGTCCTTCCTGTTATCATGAAAATGACTCACTTTAGGATTTGTTTTCTTCCAGATTTACTGGTTCTGAAATGCCTAACGTGTCTCCAGGCACTAACATACATTTCTAACTCTGTAACCAACGTATCAGAGCAAGTTGCAGAGCTGCAACACCTGCAGATCTCACAATTGTGTTTTCTTAAAGGTGGGCTTTTCCTTCCGCTGAGGACAATGTTAAATGAAAGTTAAGTATCTTGTGTCATCAGTATTTGTCAGTTCTTTTGTTTGAAGACTTCAGCGTGCATAAATTGAGCTGTTCATCGATAATACTAGGGGAGTTGTGGACACGTGTTGAAAAGGGGGCAGTGGCACAGAAGTAACAAATGAATGGGGTGATCTGTTCTCTGCTTGGACAAGAAACACATAATCCAGTTTCCACCTATTAGCTTCCATGGCTTGGGACGGTCTGGTTGCTGATGTGTTTCTTGTTAAATTCTGGCTGGTTTAGTTGAATACAAAAGTGCATTTGGAATTTGGCATGAATGTTTTCTACACAAGGGGATTTATTTGTGGTTTGGGTTTTTATTCTTTTTTTCCTTAACATAGACAGCAGTCCTGTGCACAGGATGTTTTTTGTCTGTTTTTGTTGGGTCCCTTTGAGCTTGACATGTTTCGTCTTAATGTAGCCCAACAAGACCAAACACAATTACCTACCAACTACTTTCAGACCCTTTACTTTTCCTCTTTTGTTTGCTTTTGTGTTGCTGCAGCCTTTTAAAACTCAGAGCTCATGCCAAGGTAAGACTCATTCTGCAAAGTTATATACCAAGATACTCAGATGACTTAAAATACCTGTATCTGTGTGGGAATGAGTCTTGGTTTGGGGTCTGCTCTCAATTCTCTGTATTGTTGAGAACCAGGACGCTGCAGGGCGAGGCAGCAGAGCTCTGCTTTGGCAGTGGGCAGAAAAATGAAGGGGCACTGGATCCAAGTCATTTGAGACAACAGCCTGGGTGTGCAGTACGGGGTAATCTGTGCTTCAGCTGAAATCACTGAAAAGTGATTCAGAGTTGCTCAGGAATTGCTTGACACTTTTCACTTGACTGTGATGTTGCCAATGTTTGTTACTTCCAGCTCCACTGGAAGGTACACATTGGATAATGGTGCTTGTCTCTGTGATGGCTTTGTGAACTGGGAAAATACCTTTATTCAATTTTGTTGGATTTTGGAGTGTGAAAATATTCCACACTTTAAAAAAAAAAACAAACAAAACCAAACCAAAACCAACACAACAGCAAAAAAACCTTTACCTCAAAATATCCGGAATGGGATCCTTCAGAATCTTAAAGGTGTGGAGTCACAGATGTGGTATTTCTGATGGATTCCTGGTTTTATTCATCTGCTGGAAAGAGCCAAACTGTTTCTATATATTTATGGCCTCTTTGGTTCTTGACTTTTTATGGGATGTCTGGAAATGCATGTGATTGTTATCAGATTCCCGTTATAATATCAATGATTGGTCCCATGACAGCTTCAGAAAATGCGTATTTTCAAATTATGAGATAGAGTCTAATTGAAACCAAGAATGTTGGATTTTTTCCCCATGAGAAATGAATATTCAGAGATAAGAACTTAAATATTTAATAGTAGTCCTCTTAGATGTCTTTGCTAAAAGTGATTCTTTTTTTCAGTGCTTCACTCTCTGCTAAAAGAAATCTTACTCCGCTATCTAGTTATAACGATGGATAGGAGATGCTCTTGGTGTAAGAGACTCTCTTCTGGGTCAGGGAGCAGTAGGATTCTTGAAAAACTGTGGTTGTTTTGAAGCTGCTGTTAAACGTTTCTGTTGCATGAGGAGGATGCCATAGTGAAAAACACATTTTCTTGTATGTCAAATGGCCCAAACGCTTGCGATAATTTTTGCTGTACTCCTGAACAAAATATTCCTGAATTTACTTAGATATTGTTGCTATGACACAGTCTTTTCTATTTCATTGTCCTTGTGGAAGTCTGGGAGGTAAAGACGACCTCTTGTTTTGGAAGGTAAAAGTTGAGTCACATTGGGAATCCACAGGGAAGTTGAGTCTCTGATACACAAGTATCATTCTGACTGCTAAATTATTCTCTCACTTAGTAAAGGATGTGCAGGAGACCATTATCTGAATTGGGGTAACTGGGTTAGTGAATATTTTTAGCAAAGCTGTTAACAGAAGTCGGATTTTTCTGCAGTTGTAATCTCTTTTCTTGACTGTACAGTTCTCCTGAATTGCTTGAATCTCTGTATTTAGGCCAACAGCAAGATGTGGATAATGCTGCAACTTCTCAGAGAGCTTTGAGATTTTATATTGTTCACTTAGTAATCATCTGTTCCAAAAATCTACTAAGGAAAGTCATCTGGCTTTTTTTTAATACATTGCTCTGTAGTACAAATAGCTGAGCAGCTGTACTTGCAGGCACTAGAGCCTAGTGAGGGAAGCACAGAATGCAGTTGGAGGATAGTATATATCTATGTATGTATCTATATGTATATTGGACTAGCTCATAACATGCAGTGATGTTCCATCAAGAGGCGCTTGTGGCTAGTTCAGCTGGAGCAGGCACGGGGAATGTATATGTCTTGCCTTGTTCGCTGTGTACCTGACAGAATTTGCTGACGGCTTGATCAATGCCGCGTGCCCTTTTAAAATGCAATGACTTCTCTGACCCTGGGAAGCCATGCTGCTCTTAGGTTTTACTGCTGATGTTCTTAGTAGCTGTTTCAGTTACACTGCAAACACAGTTCTCTGCACCTACACAGCTCAGTGTAGCACACAACTGCAGCAGTTAGTTCCTCTTTAACAGCCCAACGCTGATTTTTGTCACCATATAACTCATACAAAATGCCAGTACTGAAGACTGACCTGTTAGTCTCGAACCCATGTGTCGTATCCATCCCAAACACAGTTCTCTGCACCTACACAGCTCACAGTCTTCTCCAACTGCAGCAGTTAGTTCCTCTTTAACAGCCCAACGCTGATTTTTGTCACCATATAAATCATATAAAATGCCAGTACTGAAGACTGACCTGTTAGTCTCGAACCCATGTCATATCCATCCTCTACTTCTCTCCCCTTTTATATTACGTTTTATTTTTCTTCTCTCCCCTTTTATATTACCTTTTATTTTTTTTCCTCTCCCCTTTATATTACTTTTTTTTCCCCTCTCCCCTTTTATATTGCATTTTGTTTGGTTTTCTCCTCTTAGAACTTATTGTATGCTTTTTTTATTTTCTTACCACTTTCTGGGTCAACCATAAATACCCAGTGGAAAACTCTTGCTGTCATTTAATAAACACATTGGCTTGATTATTTTTCACTTTATGGTATCTTTTACAATTTAACTTCAAAGCAAAATAGTTCAATGATGCAAACAAATCTTAAAGCAAAGTTAATCTTGCTATACAGAAGCACATGTTTCTTTATACTTGAGAAAAATGTTTGCTTGTATTGGTAATAGAGGATTTATTCTGTCCCTTGCTTGCTTTATGTGCAGCCCAGATTTTCTGAGTATTATAGAATAACCTTAGCCATAAACTTCAAACAAAACTGTTGCCAGCATAAACAATTTATTTTAATCGTACCATCTGTGATCGTTGAGCTGTGAAGCACTGCGTAAGAGTTGCCTTCCCTCTTCCTGTGTAGGACTCTGCTGCTAAGAGCTGAAGGAAAATGGAAGCACCTAAGGTGGTTTCATACCAGGCGTGTTGTGTGATCCAGTGCCAGAACTGGGAAAAAGAATGAGAAATGGAAACCCCTGGTTGTCAGTGCCCGGCTCGGGAGGCACCCGATTCACCCGCAGAACCGCTCCCCTTTGGGGAAAAAAAGTGCTGAGATGAGTCACTGCTGTCTCCATCCTCTAATCAAGATGTTTGAAGGGCTGCTTATTTGAGATGGCTACGAATATCTGTAAGTGCAGCAAGTGCGGAACTGGCTGCCTCATTCGGAACGGTGAGAAGCGCTGCCTTCAGCAGCCCTCCAGGCTGTTCATCCTCGCGGTGGAAGGACGGGAGCTGCCGCTGGGGAGACCAGCCCCTGGTGCTGCCTGCTGTGCTTTTCGAAGGCTGGCTGTGTGCAGAGTTAGTAGAGAGGCTTATTGATGTGGTTGTTTTCTAGAAGCAGACTGAACTATTGCCCTGTTTTTTAAATTTTTTTTTTAAATTCATTTTTGTCAGAATTCGTCAATAGTATATCACTTAATATGGGACTTGTGTTTTTCTTAAAATTAAGTGAACTCTTTCTTAAGTTATATGATATGTACATGTGCTATTTCAGCAACGGCAGTACTACATGAATGTGTAATTTTAACTGAGCTGAGTACATTGCTCTTCTGGCTTGATGCAACTCTTAATCTGTTCACCTGAGTAGAGCTTGCATTTGGCCTGTTTTGGATTCAGACTTTGTACTGGAACTGAACAAAGCTGGATTTGATTTGCAATGACCTCAGGCTCATCAGCTCTTCGGTCCCCTGTTTATACAATGGAAATACTCCTTCCTTTTCTCTTATCTGTTATTGGGTTTGGTGGCTTGAATTTCAGGGTTATCTGATTTTTGGTACTATGGTAGCTGCTGGTACACACTTCAGTTCCATTTTGAGAAAGTCATTTGGGACCTGCTCTTTAAAAAGCAAGAAACCTGAAAGCTGAAGCAGCTGCGTGTTTCTGTAGTCTTGCTGGTGGATGCAGGAATTCAGAGCAATTATTCTGTCCTGGAGAGAAGTACCTTCTGTCTTTAGGATTTGGAGTCTGTTGCTGTGTATCTGTCCCTCTTTTCTAAAGAGCCATTGGGAGCTGTATAAATGTATTTCTACTGCGTGCAATGGCTGAACTGTGTGAACGCAGTCATAGGCATGCAGGGGCAAATGCCGGAGCCCCGCAGCTCCTCCAACTGACGAGCAGCAGCAGGAGCTCCTGCTGAGAGCCGTGTAGGGGCGACGACGGCAGCGCTGTCCTGCTGGTACAGCTCTGATCCTGCACTGGGTTTTTTTTTTTTCACGATCATCTAAGTGGAGCATTGCTAATAAAGATGCCTTGTTGCCCTGGATGCGTGCAGTAGGCAGTGCTCAGCCTCTCCAGGTAAACCGCTGCGAAGGGAAAGCAGGCAGCTCCTTTTTGCTGCCACTGCACACTTGGTGTGTCTGGGAAAAGTTACCCCTCCTCTTGAGGGGGTACAGGGGAGAAGGGCCAGGTGGAGAGGAGATTGTTCTTTTACCAGTTATCTCCAAGGCTGAGCTGGTTTGTGTAACAAGAACTACTTGCTTTTTATTTTTGCTTTTTATTATTATTAAAACCTGCCGTTTGGAGTGGCATGGGTTTCAGAGACTTTGGGATCTAGGAATTGTGAATTGGATAAACGTCAAGGATGGGGAAGACAAGAGACCTCTGTGGCTTCAGGACTAAGGGGGCTGTTTTTTTTTTAATGGTGAGGGTGGCTGGAGGTTGAAGTCTGTCAGCAGAATGGTTTGTGACTTAACAGGAAGAACAACTGCTTATGCTGATGCAAATGAAAGGTTTAGTGATTGTTTGCACCCTCCTTATCCTCCTTATTTTCTGCTAGTTGACAGTCCTGTGTCTTGCAGGTTTTGTTTGTTTCTGCTAGAGAGAAATAGGAGTATGAATCATGATTTACATACAAGACAGGTACTGTGTTTATATGACTGTCATTTTATAGGTCGTGGTCCTTTCTTCATCTTCCTTGCCACAGTGGGTCAAGAAACAGCACAAGGACTTTCGCTCACTTGTGTAAGCGTTAACATGATCACTTCTTGTGCCTCCTGAACACTGTAAGGGAACGGAGTGTGGCAGGCCAGATTGTATCCTGCTTTGAAAATTTGGGAAATGCAGAAGGAATATATCAGCATTACTAAATCTGATAATAGAGTTACTGTCAGATAATTCCAGCCAGCATTGCCTGTTTCTGGATAATTTAGCAGAAAGTGGGGCTGGTCTGCTTTTCTCATTGCTGTGCTGTAAGAAGAGATGTGCTGTAATGCATTTCTAGCTGCAGGGAGGGCATGGGAAGGGGTTATGAGCCAGAAAATCTATTTTTGCACTTAAAAAACCAAGAATTACCAAAGAAGGTCCAAGCAGTGCATTTCAGAAAGAAATCCTGCAGCTTTTTATTCTTACGAAGCCCACCGGAGGATATTTTGTTGTGTGTGCCTGGGTGTATGTGTTTTAACCAGCTCAATAATACCACTTTTATTCATATTATTTGTGTAACTGTTTGAGCTGTATTCTGTGTAGTAACACAATCGGAACCCCTTTGCCAGCTGTCCAGGAAAGCACAAGTTGTCACCACAAATTTCTTAGTATGGGACAGGTTGGCATAGAAGTTCTCACTACCAAATGCAAAGCCATTCGGAACCAATTCCACTTGAATTTTGAATGAGATGTAAACAATTCTGAATTTCTTGATGATTGACTTAATTTATCAGTGATGGATTAACTTATCAGAAATGCAAAAACCAGATTCTTAAATACGCTGTTTTCCTCCTGATAACTGGTGCAAAAATGGAGGAGGCAGTAATTCTAGTTTGTAAGGGGTTGCAATGTTTTTGTAAGGATGTTTTTTTTTGACTCTACTTGTCTAATTACCTAATGTGATTTTTATGAACTAGAGGTACAAATAAGAATGCCTGTACTGGAATGGTATTGCTGAGTATTACCAAACCAAGCACTGCAGTATCGTGACCCTGCTCCCACAAATGTATGGGTTTTACAAAGAGCATTGGGGTCTCTGTTTAACAGTTTCCTACTTAAGCTTTCCTAGCCCCTCTACATCAGAGACAGAATCCTTATTTTTAAAATATTATTAAAAACGATGATTTTTGTATAATTACCTGGCCCCAGATGCTTTAGCTTGAGGAAGACGGGATGATTGGTGCTAAAATTGTGAGATTTGGACATATCAAGTAAAACTAAGAGTTCTGCTTTTCTTTTTCCTCTGGATAATGAGATGAGATATATAAGGAAATCAGTGCAACAAGCCAAAAAGCAGAAGTTCGTTGGTTGTAAGGCTGTGGATGGGAGTGAGCAGGTTCCTCTTTATGCAGAGGGTACACCTCTTACGCAGAGGTGACAGGAACCGATGCTCTTGCAGGCTAGAGCTGAAGCTCCAAGTGACCAGGCTTGTGCTTGGCCGGTGCCGGGTGGCTTTGTTACTCCCAAAGGGGAGCTGCCGCCTCTCTCCTCCACCCCTGCTTGTCTTAAATTGGGTGAAATGGCAGGGGGAAAGGAAACTGGGCAAACTGAGATAAGAATCAGAAGAAAAAGTAAAAGAAATCAATGGAAGTGTTACCAGAGTGAAAGGAGGTCAGCAATTTTGTAGTGGGAATCAAACGCCGTGTGAAACACGGCAGTTCCTGCGCATTCCTTCCCGGAAGATCTAATCTCGCTCCGTGTTCTTATTTAATAAGCTTTTAGACGTGCATTTCATGTGTGAAGCACAGACCTTGCAGTAATGGGTCTGCCCCAGGTGCTGCAGAGTCCGCAGTACCATAACGGAGAGAAATGGCGGGTGCGCAGAAGCTCATCAAAATGGCCGCACTCGTGCATGGGGTCTCTGTTCTGCGAATGCTGTTCTCCATCCATGTCTGAAGAGGTTTGTTGCCAGGAGCAACTTGTCTGCATTACTTGGTGACAGGGTAATTGCTCTGCCTGCCTCGACATCTGAGCTTCTGTGAAGGCTCTTCCATGCTCAAATTGTAGCTGTTACTCTAGTTGCTGAGATGCAGAGCCGAATATTTCCAATATACAACCACGAGTCTAGGCGACAAGCAGCCAAGCTGCAAAATAAAAGGCAATGCTAGGGCAGCTGTGCATCACATATCTCTGTAGATAAAACTAGATACAGCACTACTGTGCTGCCCTTCCAGTTCTTCTTTTGAGTACCACTTTTCAATGGAAAGTACAGAAGCAGCGGTGCTTAATTCTCTGATGTGTTTTCAGTGCATGTGTTTTTAATTACATTGCATGAGAGGAGGCTGGGGCAGACTAGTGATATTGTTTTTGTTATATTGCACCCTTTTAAGTTCCTGCTACAACATCAGGTCAGTAAACATTCAAGCTCCCAGCACTGCTGGCATTTAGTATCTCGGTTTGTAAATGAGGAAGCAAGTCTAAATTGTTTTTACTGCTCTCCCAGTGAATCAGGAACACACTCAACCAGCAAGGTATCAAGGGTGAGGGTTATTTCCTGATCTCTGGGAGTACAGTTACTCCATTAGATTATGGACGTTGATATCTTCCTCTCTCACCTGTCTCGGACACTACTAGTCTGGGCCTTTGAACATTTGAGATCTTTCAGTTCTTGACAGCAGAGGAAAATAATCTACACGCACTGGTGTTGCTGTTGGTCCTACAGTTTGCTATCAGTGATAACGGGATGAGAACAATTCAACTCTGTTTGGTGGAGCATGTCCCCAGCGGAGAACCATGTTCTCACCATGGTGTGCCACCATGCAGGTGGCATTTTGGCTCCGCGCAGGTCAGTGTGAAGGGAGTCAGTTTGGGGAGCAGAGATGTGCCCGGACTCCCTCCGTACGCTGGCTGTTGGGCTCTGGGCTCGCTGCTGTTGTGATTGCCAGGACAGTTTCAAGACCCTCCAGGAACTCTTCCGTCAGGATTCAGTCGCACAATAAATTAGTGGCTCTGGATTAATCCCCGGGAGACTGAATGAGTGTATAGCCCAGCTGCAAATGTGACAGTTTATGCTCGTGAAATGCTTTCTCTGCAGAACAAATACCATACAATGCAGGCAGTGGGGTGCAAGCATCTCACTTGTTTCTTTTTGCCAATATATATCCAGCCTGACGGGACGCTCCATGACCAATGGTGTAGTTTGTTCTCTGATCCCCTTCAATCCTTGGTTTTGCGGAGCATGCTGAAAAGAAAGCTGCTCTACGGACCAGTGATGCCCTCTCATTTCATGTTGACCTCTCCTGACCTGAGGTGGATTTGAATCTACAACTGACAGTGCTCAGTATCCCATTACTAATCTCCTGAGCCACCCAGTTGCCCCATAAATCTGTAAGTGATATGTTTAACAAAGTGGAGATTAACACAACACTGCCACGGCAGAATTAAGATGTAGTTATGTCTTGAACTGGGGCTGATTTATGTTGCGCTTCTCTTCTGTAGGTGGAGCTGAAGGTCAGCATCTTACTCGCGACTTTTAATTCACCAAAACTGCTTCGTTTCATGTTTCGAAATATCCACCTAGCTTTTTTGCTTTTTGTTGGAATATTATAAACACTGACGATAAGCAGAGATGCTGCTCCACGCATAAGTTATTCCCACGGCCCCCCACCCATGAGGTGGCCTTGTCTGACTCCTCTTCCATTGCTGCTGTAGGCAGCTGCCTGAGGATAGGTTTTACTACATTATTTTCTGGCTATGAAATTTTTATTTTTGTTAAAAGAAAATCATAGTGTTCTTTAAGTAACAAAAAAATAGGACAAAACCAATTTTGAAGTATTGCATTTTTACAAAATAGACAATTAATACATTATTCTCTTTTCATTCTCAACTGCTATTAAAATCACAAGACCTTTAGTTAGAGGAGTCTCAGGCTTCTATAATTATGGTACCTTTCCTTCTCTTTTCTTCTACAAAGAATATTTTTCTGCCTTTTCTTTCTAAACTGTTAGTTTGCATGGTTTTATATACAAAAATTATCAAATTCTCTTATCCTATTGATATAAGGGAGTAGGGTAGGTTAGCCGAAATGCTGGAACCTGGTAAAACTGGAGAAATTTTGGATAATTTTGAATCTGGCTTACCTTCAGGGCTCGTTGAGTGCTTTTTTTCTAGAAGGGTTTGGAAGGTGTCTTTGAAGGTGGAAGCTATCAAAAGCAAGTTAGACAAGGACCCTGTGTGCTGGAATATTGTGAAGTAAATATCCTCGGAAGATTTCTGTTTACTTACGAACCTCTGATGTCCAGAGGATCTTTATCTGAAATGCGAGTGACAGCATTTTAAAGTTAATTTCAAGTTAACTTAATTAAGCTTGTCTGTGCTTTGCTGAAGTAAAATGAGCAGATTAGGAAGGTAGCTTCGAATAGCTCTGAAAAGGTCTATTAAATTAGTTAGAGGACATTAAATTAAACCAGCAATTATCTGTTACACATAATACAGTGGTGCAAACTACCTGAAAGCCAGAGGGATGGTGCTGGGGACGATGTTCTCCTGTTTCCCGTAAAACCGTTAGAGTAGCCTGTGTCTAATTCCTCGCTCTGATGGTATTTTACCTATGATAAAATGGAGAGATCTGCTGAACTTACAATCACATATCTACTTAAAACTTAGTTTTGTGAGAAAAGGTGGAAGAAACAATTCTGCGAAAGAAACACAAGTGTGAAGAAGTTATCTTAATTTCTTAATGTGGGGTGAAAGACCCAGGAAAGGGGGAACGATGCACATCTTCATCTATCAATGGGC
>NW_009207413.1:0-7425 GCF_000690835.1 Fulmarus glacialis | reverse complement strand
TCCTGTCCCCGCCCACGCTGAGTCAGAGCAACACTTATGAAATGCTGATATGCTTAAAGATATGGAAGACAGTGATAAAGAGTGTCTCTGCAACATGAAAAATTAAAGCTTTCCTCTCTCAGATGTAAGCAGAACACTAGCTTGCGTTCTGCATATAGCATATCCATAAGCTTTAGGATGACATCTAGAATTTCAAGTGAATATTGGTTTCCTTACTGTACAGTATTAACTAGCATTTTTATCCTTCAGAAGTGGCAGTGAACATCTGATAGAGAGGCATCTAGGAAATAAATGTGTGTATATGTATTTTATTTTTATATATATGGTATGTACATACACACACACACACAAACTGCATGTAACCAATTCTGGTCACAGTCACCCTAGGTACCAATAGAGTATGTTTAACCCTAAGATATGTCTATGAAAAATCAGTAAAATCAGCATTATGTTTGTCCCACCTTAGTCTCAGTGGGTTGCTGAGATGAAATTACCCAAAGCTCTTTTGCAAGTGGAGGGAAGTGGACTCCCTGCATGCGAGCACAACCTCTCCACCAGGGAAAGGAAACCGAGCTCTCTAAAGAAAGCTCAGCTCCACCACCCTGAATGAATGTGGAGCCAGAAGGGAACCTCTCAAATGCTCACTGTTACTGCTCTAATGTTTCAGTCACCAGGAGGAGGTTTTGGTATATTACTGGAAGCTATTCATTTTATGAATAAAATGTACCGATAATGTGGCTTATATTCCACTAGGCAACCAAATTAGTTTCTGAGTTTATATTCACAGTAATGAGATTTATCTGGTTAGGGTATAAAATTGAACTTATTAATCGGGCACTAGCAAAGGCAGGTTTTGAACAAGTTTTTTAACTGTTTTAAAAGCTAGGACACTGTTTTAGTGATGACTTTAATATTGTCTTAAAAATCTGATCCAATGAATTATGGAGGCTGAGGGAACACAATCACTGCTGTAATATTTTAATAAAGCAGTCCACATTATACTGAAGGCATGTAAACAGGCATGTCACCTGTTTCTGTGAAAGCCACTCTTCTGCCACTTGGTTTGATAGGCTAATAAAAAGAAGGGACGTGTTGTAGTTGATTATAAGCTTTTAGACCTTATATTTCAGGAGACTGAAATATACACATTTCTTCATAGGAAACTTTGGTCTTTACACAAGTTCATGTATTCTTCTTATGATAAAGGGTATGAAACAAATTAAATTGCTATACATAAGTCTTTCATCATGAAACAGAGCCATAAAAATTTAGAAGGTTATCAGGTTATGAAGTTGTTAGAGTCTCAAAGTGTACCACTAACTGGGAACATTACATAGTACAAGTCTCATTGCCACCTGGAATTCTTTTAAGCTACGCAGTAGTTATCTTACGTCATTTAAAGGGGAGAGAATGATGAATGCTCAATTAATTGTAAAATCAAAAACACAGAGGGGAGACATCTGACTATTTTAATATGCTCATATGAATGATCTTCATGGCTGCATAATTCATTTTAACGTGAAATAGCCAGTTGTGCAATAAACCAGTTCTCAAGGATGGGCCAGTTCTGCTAAGACTTTGTTAAAAATTTCATCCTGAGCCAGGTGGGAAGACTGAGGCCAGTCAAATCCATTGAAACCCATGCGATGTGGTCACAGTGTTTGAATCTTAAAGCGATTCAAAGTGGAAGCGACTGTGAATAAGCACCAGGGTGTTCGGGGAACCCTAGCCAGACTGGTAGGGGATTTCATATACTGGGATGGATTTCGCAGCACCTAGCTCCAGTGAACCTTAAATTCGGTGAAGGTATGCTGATGGGCTGCTGGCTGGGCAGGTTTGGCCGCCTGGGATGCACACACTTTCTCAGTTCAGGGCGCTCTCTCCTCTTTTCTCTTGAATATGGCTGCCAGCGCAGAGTAAGGCAACTCCTGGGTTGGCAACCCACTGAAGTGTGCAGCCCATCTCCTGGTCCTCCATGCACCACGGGAAAGGCGCAAAAACACGGTGGGCTTCCAGCTGACCCCAAGTCAGAAAGCCAAGATCTGGCCCGATCTCTGCTGGTAGCCTGTGGGCAGAATGCCCACAACAGAGAACAAAACATGCAGAGGAGTTTTAGAAGGAGGACTTCAGATGGCCTTGTACCTTCTTTGTGCCAGGCAGCTACTGGGAGGGGTCCTAGGACATAGTGTTGAGTCTATGGAAGCAAAACCAGGCCCTTTTTCTCCAAATAACTCTGTTCTTTCAATTTTTTTTTTTTTTTAAATCAGTAAAGACTATACAAGTAAACTCAGCATGACTGAACAGAGCTTTCTTTTTAAGTAGTGAAGGCCAACACACTGTTCTGAAATCACAGTGAATATGAAATACCTGACAAATTGATGGTGTATCTAGATGCTGAGAAGAAATGCCGCAGAGGAGCATAGATTATCTGGTAAATAACTAGACCAATCCCAAATGGTCCCAAAGGAGGAACGTGGTCTAGCTTATGAGGACTTCATTGTGTTGCCCTCTACTCCCTCAAGAGATGTGGCTGCCTATGAGCTCTGTGCAAATAAAGAGCACTGTTTGCAGAAAGGATCCTTCTCCTTTGAGCTCTGCAGCAGCTGTAAATGCTGAGAATGATCAAGCTCTTGTTCGCCTCTTAGACACCAGAAAACCTTTGTGGAAGAACTGTCACAAAGCTTTATGTTCATATAGCACCTATAGGACAGCTTGTCAGAAGAGGCCTCTGTGTGATTCCCTAATAAAAATAATGAGTGAATAATCATTGGCAATATACATGCAAATTGGCTTTCCAAAGCATGGAGCCACAGGACAAAGTTTATCAATCAAGGGCACCGAAGCAATTGTGAGCAGTCCTCAGAGACCGAGTCCTCCAAGAGTGCATGAAATCAATCTGGCAGCCTGTGAAATACACAGTCCAGTTGCCTACGTCCGTACAAATATTCACCCTCTCATCGTGGAGGCACTAAGGAATGCAGATTAAAAGGGCTGTTTCAGGACTGAAATAGTCACTCCGCAGTGAGAAGCAAAGTAGAGGCTGATCATTATTTTATCTGTGCTGAACAACATGTGTAAGCAAATTGCACATAATTATGACAAAATGCCATCAACAGCATGACAGTCTCCTCTCGTGTGCTGGGGCATTTGGCACACAGCGCTGCCGAGTCGGATGTTTGTTCCCTTTCTGTGTTTTGCCTGTTGCTTTGACTCACGCTCTTGCTTCAATAAAGACTTGTTATACTGTCGTTGTGTACAGTGTTCACTGATTTATGCCAGAGGATTGAACTCCAGTAGCCAGAGTCCCAGCTTCGTTCCTTACGGCGGGGGCTGTTCCCTGCCAGAACCTCTTTCCATTCCTTGGGGAGAGAAATGAACCCAACCAGCAATATCCCTTAAGGAGAGGGATATACACACTGCTGCAATGAAGGCAGGTGGAGATCCCTCCTCAGGGGAGGTGAAGGTCAGTTTGCCCCGAGAACTTGCTAGCAACCTCGTGCTATCAGACTTAGCTTTTGATACTCATGGCCTGGACTTGCTGGAGAGTCTTTCACCACTGCTAAATCACGTCTGCCTTTTGGGGAACTGATGGTCTGTCCCTGTTTCAACCTTGCCACCAAGAGCCTTTCTATTGACTTTGGCGGGAGGTGGCAAAAGCTGCAAGAGTAAAGGCTGAACTCACCATGTAAGGAGGTGCTGTACAGCAAGTGAGATGATCTCATCCTGTTTAACTAGTCTAAACCAAATGCAGAGGAACTCCAGAGGTTTTTGAAGTTGTCCTGGTTTCGG
This sequence comes from Fulmarus glacialis, assembly GCF_000690835.1. Lineage (NCBI taxonomy): Eukaryota > Metazoa > Chordata > Aves > Procellariiformes > Procellariidae > Fulmarus > Fulmarus glacialis. Next base: position 3,636 of record NW_009207413.1, on the reverse strand, counting down.
CTGGGGTAGAACTTTTAAACTGTGTAAAAAAAAAGAAACCCAACAGGGCAGGATCCTAAATTCTGAGACCCAATGTAAAAGGGAGAATCACTAGTCAGAATAAATGGCTTCAGCTTTTAAGTTGCTTGCTTTACAAAACAATCCTGGCTGGTTATCCTGCTTTAGGATAAAGCTAAACAAATGGGCAACACAACTGCAGATGAAATCTGATACTGACGAACCCGGTGTAGTTCACAGGGCAAGTCACAAGAATGACTAGACAGTGCTAACTGTGTTAAAGCTGCGTATTCACGATTTTCATTGCAGGTGTGACCACTGCACACAGAAAAGAGCTTTAAAAGTATGCTGTACGTACTTAGCAACTGGTCCTGGAGAAGCAAGCCAATCCTGAATATCTTCCAAGGCTTTGCAAGTGTTTGGAGATATAGGTCCATCTATCTGATGAAGCGCGGGATTAATAAGTACAGCTTCTGTCTGGGTTTCCCCTTTTTCTGATCAGAAATTTTGCAAGGATGCAAAACCTGGTTGTGGCACTGGTCTTGGGTTTCTACGCTTCTGGCAGCCCATCACGAGGAGCAGGACAAATAACCACAGCACACACGTGCGTCAGCTCTGTTAGCGGAGGTGCTGGTACGAGCAGATGTGCGTCAGGGTTTAAGTGCAATGGAGTGCAGCATTTAAAGCCTTAAACTTTCGGAGGGTTGAAGGATGCAAAGGGGATGTGGTGGCGCAGGAGGTGGGCAGGCAGCAAATTCCCATTGCCTCCCTGATGGGGAGTGCGAGCTGTACCCCAGTGACGCCAGACTGAGGGCATACAGACCCCCCGCACCACGCGTCTTTGGTTCTGAGGTTAAGCCACTGGAGATTTGAGTGGAAATAAAGGGAAGATTGGAAAGCAAAGCGACGCATGAAGTATTTTTCACGCAGCAATGCTATGTAAGGCGAGAACAAAGGCTGGTGCCTCTCCAACAAGGCAATGAGCCCTCTAGAGGCAGCTGCAACCAAAGCAATCCCTACCATGATGGTGCGCCATGAAGAGAGAGCCCAGCCTGGTGTCCCAGGCCTTTGCACCCTCTCCGAGCCCCTGCTCCCTCTCCCACAGCCCTTCCCTGCATCCCCATCCCCTGGCACCCACCCCTGGTCCCTGGTAGCTACTCCCGCATTAGCCAGTAGGCTGGAGATGTCCTGGGGGACAGGAGGTGCAGCTGGGCACAGAGACAGCAGCGTTTTTTCTTTATCAAGCCACTTAAAAAATGTTTGCAAACCGTCTGCTAGTTCATTATGTATAGACCATTGAGCAGTCCTCATCCTGCCTGGCATTTCTTTAAAGATGTGGCAAGAATTGAGGAAAACAGCTTCTCTCAGCTACCCAATAATCCTTTCGCAGTCAGACTATGTACGAGGTGAATCTAATTGCAGTTAATCTCAATCCTGGTAAGAGTCATTAAGTGCAGCACGCATAACCTCCCCTGCCTACAGGAATGTCCAGGGCATGGCCTCCCCCTCGGCATTTCCCCCAAGGCAGTGAGGAGGGAGGGAAGGAAAACTACTGGGGAGCGGTGCAGGATGACAAGCAGGCTGTAGAGCAGGTTCAAACATAAAAGGTGATTAATTTCTTGCTGTTAATGGGTTAATTAAAAACATGGACTCCTGCCCTTTCTGTCCTGGGAAAGCAGTGGGTATTGTGGGTATGCCGTGATTTTTACTGGGCTGGTTTTCCGAGGGCTGCCGGCGCAGTGAAACTGGCTCGTCTTTGGCCCCTCTCCGTTCTGGGTGAAGCAGCGGGCGGGAGGCCCGGCGTGCAGCCGCTCCGCGGCAGGTGCCGTGACCGCGAGCCGGTTGCGTTTTACCGCTCCTGCAGGCTTTGGAAAAACCCTCCAGGCACTTTTGTACACCTGTCTTAACAAGGCAGCATAAAACCTTTCTGCAGTCCTCCTCAGGAATACGTTATGTCCCGGTCATGTGGGTTCAGCTTGGTCCGGAAAAATGCCCTGTATCTTTTTTCTGCTTTCTCTTCAAAGCTCTGGGTGATTCCTACCTATCTGCTATCAAACCACAATTTCTCCACAAGGAGAACCTTCCCTTTCACTCCCTGTTTCCTCAAAGAAACCACCATGTAAGCTCAGCATCAAAGGGCTTAACACCTTAAGCCCCTCATGATGATGTCTGTGGTATTAATTGCTGAATGATCTTGCTCCAGCGGTCTGCAAGATACAACAGCAAAATGGTTCCAGCGATTTCTCTGCTGAAATAGCTGAGTCTAGCACTAGCATTTCCTATGTCCTTACTTTTCTTGACTAGATCTTAATTAAAAACCTATTCAAATTCCATACTTTGACAGTGATAACTTGAAACATGTCTAATTTCTCTGCACCACTGCCAGGTTTACCCATCCATCTCAGACAAAGAAAAAAGAAAAAAAAAGGAAAAAAAAAGCTACAATGTTACAAAGAATTGAAAAAAAAACCCCGAACCACCTTATATAAGTCTCTCACAGGATATTTGTGGGATGATATGGAAAATGGCATGTATAAGTCTTTTCTTTTCACTTTAATTTATTGTGCACATTATTTTTAAAGGTGTGATGGCTGATTGATTCACGTAAGAATATATGTTAGCTAGCCCTCACCTAGCTGCTTTTGGAGAGTAATCAGGGGAGGTGTTCCTGATTTATTTTTTTTTCCCCTCTCCAAATGGAGGCAAGTGTTAGATGCATATGTTCTTGAAAAGAATGCAATCTTCATTTAATCTCTTTGTTAATATTTGTTTTGGTAAACTGATAAGACTTTTGGAATCAGCATTTTTAAGTGAGATAAGACTACAGCTTGATGCTTGGGCTGATATGTTAGCAAGGCAGGGGAGGCACTATTTATTCTTGGAAGTCTGTGACAGAATCAATGTAAAGCCTAAAAAAGATATGTTTCTTTTATAAAGATGTTGGTGCTGTGTAAGCAACAGTCCACACATTTCATCTGCTTGTTATGTTGTTGGTCTCTCATGAGCTACAAACCCCCACTGCTGTAAGCAGTAGTAACAGCAATCCCTAGCCCACTAGCATCAGATCCCTAAATACTTCTAATGCAGCCTAGTCCTAAACTGGAAAACACATAACTGGCTGATTTTTTCAGTTTGATTTTAAACTTTCAGCCAACAAAAACCTTGGTTTCCTGCATGCATTTTTTTGGGTAGAAAGTTAATGCCATCTTAAAGGAACCAAAGAGTTACTTTTTACTCTTGACTTTGTCTTTCGGGCTACAGAACTCTAAAGATCAGGATTCATTTTTGGCAGGATGAAGAGTAGAAAAGAATACCTTGCGTTTTGTCAAGCAATTCTTTTGCCTCCTTTGAGAGCTCAGCCTTTGGTGGCTGCAGTGGGGTCAGACACACGGCCTTTTGGACCAGCCCATCGGGAGGGAAAGAACATGGCTTGGAAGGGGCCACTGTCTTCCTCTGAAAGCATCCTGGCATTTTAACCTATCTTTGGGTGTCATTTTGCAATAGGATGAAAAGCTCCTGCCCTTCCTCTTTGTAATTAGAGAGAGATTGGGTTTGATGCCATTCTTTTGGCCAATATACTGGTAGCCCTTTGGGGTTCAGGGAAGGAATCTGCAGTCGACACCAAGTTGGGCGGGAGTG
>NW_009207412.1:34252-47479 GCF_000690835.1 Fulmarus glacialis | reverse complement strand
GGTGGTCTTCTTGGAGCGCAAGCTCTCAGGGCCCCTGACGGCGAAGGCCGGGTGCTCCACCGCGTACTGGAAGGCGGTGGGCTGCAGGAAGACGTTTTTGAAGGGGATGGAGGTGGTGCCGCCGGCTTTGATGGGGAAGGGGCCCTGAGGCTTGGGCGGGAGGGCGAGGCCGAAGAGGGGGATGCTGTACGCCCCGCCAAGGGGGGAGGAGAGCTGCAGCGTGGCCCTGGCTTCGCCCAGCTGGCAGGGCTCGTAGGTCACCTCCACGCTCACCTCCGAGCCCCCCGGGCTGGCGGGGGCCATGCTGATGGTTTTCTCCGTCTGGAAGTCGGCGCAGTTGGTCTGCATAGGGGAGAGAAGAGACCATGGCGAGGGACAGGTCACGAAAGCAGAGCCAGCACCTCAGGAAGAAACCCATGATCCCCTGCCATGATGCTGGCTGGGACCCCTTCCCCTGGCCTGTCACTGCACCTGTCCCACCCACACCATGCCCCTGGCGAGTGCCCATGATGAATGGCCACAAGGACCGTCCAAACGTGCCGAGCAGGGACAACCCTGCACGCAAATCCCAAGAGACCTTACTGCCAGAGCTGGGGTTTAAGGTCTAGGCACCACGGAACCTGCAAAAACAGCTCCAACAAGGGCAGCAGAGCTGGCTGCAAGTGAGGACAGTCCAGCTGGGGACAAGCCCAGCATTGGTAGGAAGACCCCCGGCCTCACATGGCCACCATGGCTATGCCAGGCCAAGCTAGAGGGGCAGGATCCCTCGACAGAGAGGGCTGATGCTGGCCAGATGAGCTACCTCCCAACAAGAGTCCCAGGCAGGTTGGGGTCACCTGGAGGAGGTAGTCTGTCTTCTGCCGGCCGTAATTCATGATTTTGGTGGTGATGGTCTGACTAGAGCCCAGCGTGGTGCAGAAGTAGAGGGGCTTCTCCGGCCTGCTCACGGTGGCTTTCAGGTGCAGGTTGTAATAGAAAGAGCCCAAGTCGCTGCTCTGGAGCACCAGGCGCCCGGTGCTCTCACCCATTTTCAGGGGCTGGTACTCAAAGACAAGATCAGCCTGGGAGGAGCAAAGGGAAAAGCCATTGGGTCAGGCAGAGACGGGGAAGGCAGGGCCCAGGACAGGGAAAATCGGTCCCTGGTGTGCTCATGCAGTGCTGGAAGGCAGCCCTGCACCCTCCCTCGCTTCAGCTCCTTCTCTCTGGGTCAGAGCCATGCTGCATTTGGGGGACAGTTCACTTGGGGGACCGTCCCCAACAGCTGAGAGCCCTCCAGCACTATCACAAAAGCTTCCCACCCTAAAATGACCCTATACTCCCCCAGGCCACACAACACCTCCTATCAAATCCAGGCTGCAAACACCCTGCCACTGGGGTGAGGCGTGCCCTGCGGCCACTCTAAACTGAAAATACCCCCACTAAGGAGCATGCGGCACAAGGACCTGCCATGTGAGGCCTGATGGGAGCATATCACAAGGGGTAGCATGGCAGACTCCACCAGCACAGGGTGATTCCCACCAGGGATATTCTCACACACTGCTTACCCTTCAGGTTATTACCAGGTGGGACCTGTCACCCTTGGAAAGCAGCCCCAGATGGTTCATGTAGGGCATCACCCTCACCTGCTCCCAAAAAGACTGCAGGGAGAGGAGAGCATACTGGATGAGCTTTGCTCCTACCTCTGACTGCGCAGGAACAGTGAAATGTGGGGGAACGTTGACATCGGGCACTTTGCAATCTATGGCAAACGTCACTGGGACAGGCAGAGGGTTGTCCACCTTGACAGTGGAAGAAACTCTCTGCCGAACAGCGGTGGTCATTTCAACAGTGCTGATGGGTCCTGAAGCGGTGGCCTTGAAAGTCACCATGTAAAACAAGTACTCCTCAGTCACCTCATTGAGGAAGGTCACCTGAACCAGAGAAAAAGGGAAGCTCTGGTCATTCTGCACATAAAAACATACCAGCTGGGCTAAGCCAGCCCAAAGAGCCCCCCAAGCTCAGCACCCTACTTCCAAGAACAGCCGTAAGCAGCCACCTAGGAAGACCGCAAGACAGGGGAAAGCATGTGTGGTATTTCCACTTCATAGTCTCCTGATTGCCCATTGCTTCCAGCTCACCAGTGTCCTGACCCACCTGAGCTTAGCAGCCCCCAGTGGGACCCTCACAGAGAGACTGCCACGTGAGTGGGCTGTGTGGAGAGGTGCCTGCTGTTCAGTACCCACCTAGGACACCTACAATCCCACCAGTGGTCACGCGGAGGTATGAAAACAGGCGTGTAGCTTCTCAGTGAACATACAGCTCCTTGAAGGGCCCCTCAGCCTGGTGTCCACACTTACCATTGTGTTAAAGACTCCTTCCTTGTAGGAGAGGAACGTGAGCTTGTAGTCCTTCTTGGCAGAGGCTGGCACATCAACGTATTCCAGCCCCTGCAGCACAGAACTGCTTTCCAGGTTTTCTGGTTTGAGTATGTCCACTACCACGAGGAACCTGTGGGTGAGAAGGATGCAGTCAATGGGAGAGACATCCCATCGTGTGGGGGTACAACACAGCCCCTCTCATCCTCAATGCCTCAGGCAGAGGGAGCCAGCTCTCATCCACCTTGGAGGAAAGCCCTCCAGGATGGGTCTGCAAAGGCAGAACGTGGGTAGTGTGATCCCACACACCTATGGCCAGAAATGCCCAAGGAGAGTGAAAAGCTTGCAGGAAGGAGCTTCCAGGCAGTGGAAAGCCCTTCCTTGCACTGCTGCAGGGATTGCTGATGGGACAAGACTTCCTGGGTTGGACTCACCTCTGTGGTCTGTTCAGCCAGTTGGAGACAGGGATGAGCTCAGTGTAGGAAGTCCTACACGGTACCTGCCGGGAAATGGTCCCTGAACACTTTGGGGCCTCAGCAGTCCCTTGCAGGAGGTAGTACAAGCCTGTCCCATCCGGCAATGGGAAGAAGATGGAGCCCTAGAAGACAAGTAATAGGATAAGTGAGCTCTCCTGCTCTGTCTGGACTAGTTACTGGCTCTCGAGCACACCTGGACGGTCCCACATCTCAGGCTGTCACTTGAGCAGCTTTAAGCAGGTCCAGCGGGCAGAGCTGTGACCACAGCCCCGTGTCCTGCGCAGGCGGAGATGGCTGGCACAGCCACAGGACAAAAAGGCAGCATGTCTGGGCAAAGCAAGGAAACGCCAGCCCTACAGCAGAGCTGGTCTGACCATCCTAACACCTCTTTACTTGCCTTACTAACTTGGGCACATCAGCTGCCAGCCCTGGGCTCGTGCAGGGAGAGCCATGGTAAAGGGGTGGCAATCCCTGCTAAGCTCGACTGCCCCGGCAGTGCTCCAGCATTATTGCCGAGAGCGCAGCCTGTAAGCGAACAGGCAGGGTCCCACCGGCCAGGGTGGGCCATGAAAAGCTCATATCCAGTACTCATTTTGGGTGCCAATGGGTCACAGCCACTCGCCTGTGGCATCTCCTCTGTCTCCAGAGCAGCTGAAAACTGCAGGACTCTTCATGCAAGGCTGTACATTAAGGAGATACTGAGCATATGCAATCCTACAGGGCACAGATCCACTCCGCACCCTGGAGATTGTGCCCAGAAGTCTCTGACCTCCGCTCTTGCTCTGGCCTAAATTCTGGCGTGGTGTAAGATCAGCTAGAGGGGGACAAGGTGGGTGTCTGACACCCACCTCCAGCACCCCAGAGCTGTTCTGAACTGACCCCCATGATTTAAGAGCTTGTCCCTGGTGTGTCTCAGAAATAGGGCCCATGGAAACAGAGGAGCCAGTCACCCCACCTGCCCAGCCCGAGACCTGCGGGAAGGGCTCTTTCCAAAGCTCCTGCATTCCTGAAGGTGATGTCAAGAAAGATCTCCGTGTCGTTTCCCACCTGACTGCTCGTGGCCAGAGGAGCACTGAGAAATGGCAGGGCAGCTTCGCCGCTCCTGTTCCCTGCACACTGCAGGATCCCAGTAGGGCAGCGCTGGCAGAAGCGGTCGTGCCCAGGGCTTGGGGAGCCGGTGCAGCCCACAAGGCTGAGCACAGGGATCTCTGAGCCCCTCTGGGCTGCATGGGCAGGGACCAGGAGCTGCACAGAACAAATTTCATTTCCTCGACCTTCAGACAACCTGGCTTTTTAGGTTAGCTGCTCTGATAGGTTTAGTGGTCAGTCCAGACTTCCCACCTGAACTTTCCTTACACCTGGCCTCTAGCCACCAAGAAATCCAGCTTCCAACATAGGATCACAGGGTAATTTCAGTTCATAGGGGACCTCTGAAAGTCATCTCATCCAGCCTCCTGCCCAAAGCTGGGTGAGCTATGAGGGTCATGCTATGAGGGTCAGGACGGTGGCATAGCTCACGTACCTGATGCTTCTTGTTCTCAGAGCTCATGGTTAGGGGATTATAAGTGATCTTGTAGGGCTTGTTTTGTTGATTGGCCTCCAGATGGAAAAATTCAGGCCCCTTCCAGTGCTCCCCCTCAATGACAGGTTGCACAGTCCAGGCCTCATTGCTTGGGTTGGACAGGAGGATGGTCTGGCTGTGCTTCTCACGCACGTCGCATGTGAAAGTCAGTGTCTGCAACAGAGGAGCACAGAGGCTGCTTAGTCATACCAAGGAACCCCTTCCACTTTCATGGACTTGAACTAGCTCTATACCAGGCCCTGGAGCACAGGGAGCAGCTTTTCCTTTTCATATACAAAATTTCCATTTGAGCCATAGCTTTTGGTGTAAATCAAGTTGTTGTTCTCAGAAAAGGAGAGGAATGAGTCTTTTGCATGCTGGGTGAAGGGGGCTGCCGCCTCCCAAGGAGGGGAGAAAGAAGATGGGGAGTCCTGGAAGGCTCTCTCTCCTGTGCAAGGACAAGACCTGCAGCAACACAGTCCCTTCGTGGGCAGGCTGAAGAGCAGCTCTGGGGTCTCTTTTGGGGGCAAGAGCCAACATCCCACAGCTGCACCCTACTGTGGTGCCCATGAGGGCCAGGAGTCCTCCGCGCTGCATCCCTGTGCCCCAGGAGCTGGATGCAGGTGCCTTGCCCGCTCCTAGTGCTGAATGCCCTCCCCTGCCCCGAGGAAAAGTGTGGCTGTGGGTGCAATGTTGTGGGTATAGCTGGGTGGGGAGGGTCTCAGAAGAGCCCTGCAGGGTGTCCCCGCAGCAAGGGTGGTGCAATGCAGAGCCAGGACAGCTGAGGTGCTCACTGGAGGAGCAGCACCTTTAACAGGGGAGGAAGGCAATTACAGGGCTCAGAAATTTTGGGAATCCTGCCCTGCTCAGCTCTCTGGGATACCCAGGCAGGATGATAGGCAGGAGTGAGTCTGTGCACGTAAATATCCTCCAGTCCCTGCCCTGGGAGAGATATGGTGCAAATGGCGGGGTAAGGGGGGGACCCATCCTGTCTCTGCTCCAGTTACCTCTTTGGTCACAGGGGTCTCCATACAGCACCCTGCCAGTGTAAGCCGGAGCGGCTCGCTGCCCTGGATGAAGCACTGCAGGCCCTCATACTGGATAGCATGGCTCAGCTTAGAGGGGCGGAAGGTTACAACGAAGGCGACATCCATTCCTGGGGAGATGTAACCCTTCACGGGGCTGATGGAGAAATCCGGCTTGAAGCTCTCGATGTCCCACTTAAACCTTGCCAAGGAAAGCACAAGGACAGAAAGGAAGGATTAGCAACCGGGAGGCTGCAAATGCAGTGTGCTGTTTCTAAGCATCATGTGGGCTTTTCCACCAGATCTCAGGCATGATGCTGAGCCACCTGGCAGTAAGGCTTCAGGTTGGGCAGGACTCAGCAGCACCCCTCTGTAAACAAGCTTTTGATTGTATCCCTTCCTAACTTCCAGGGCCTGACTGCACAGCCTTGGCTGCACAACTTTCCACTAGGATGGAAATGCAGAGGGGAACTATCTGGGCAAGCTACAGCTCCATCCAACCCTCACCCAAGCTCTCAGCCCTCAGGGTTTTGCATTACTTGACTCCAATGTCGCCCGTGTTCTGCATCATGATGCGCTGGGATGTGTAGCTCTGCTGCACCACCGCTCCAAAGCTGAGGTGTTCCTGGTCCAAGCTCACATGGATGCCCTGGCAGGAGCCCCGCACCATGAAGAGGGAGCGCACCAGGCCGTTGCACTCCAACATCACTTCTTCGGTGAACGGCTGGATGCGGCACTTTGGGGAGAAGGTCACCTCTACTTTACAGGTATCTCCTTTGGGCTTCAGACTTAGTGTGCTGGTGGGGTTCAAGCAGAGAACCTGCCCAAAGAAATGAGTGGAGACTACTTCATCTGGCAACCGAGCTGTGAATCCTCCATTGCTAGAGTCAGAGAAGAGTCTTCCAATTCCTATTCTGTCCCCACCGACATTGTCCCAATCCCACTCATTCCCTGATACGCATTCCTAGGTACCAAAGGTGTTTTCCTGTGATGTGTCCATCTGGCCACGGTGAGTTGAACTACGTCTTCTGAAGCAATTTCATGTAAGCTCCAAGAAAGCTGCAACTCTTGGTCTTTAAAGATGTGTTTATCTCCCTTACCTTTCCATACCTAAAATACACGACCACACCCTAACGTACCTGTCTGAAACAGGTTAGAGGAACCGTGCCTACTTCTCACTTCTGGCTATTAGGGGAGTCCTGACACCTAGCTCGGACGAGGCATTCACACTGCAAGTATCTGCTGGTAGATCAGTCCCAGCAGGGAGGACAGGACAGCATACATACAGCCAAGACAGCATACAACTGTAATTAGCTACTAGCTCCCACCCAGAGCAGCTCATAGCTACCTGCAGGCATCCCTGTAGGCACACCAAAGTGCTCTCCAGTGAAGGAAGGGGCCTTACCCCAGCTTCTTGCAGCTCTGGCGTGGTGGACATGAGACTGAGCTTAAAAGTGAGAGGGGCAGCGCTGTTGTTTGCTATGGTGACGATCTTCTTCACCGTCTGTCCGATGGAGAGGGCTCCCAGCTTCACCACCTTTCCTTGTGGTTCCACAATGTCAACCTGAGGCAGGAGGGATTAATATAAGTGAAAGGAAAGAAGGAGAAAAGGTTTTTTGCCGCCTTCGTAGGCACCATGGTTTTTTTGCCACCTATGGTAGGCTGGGGAAGAGGTGAAGAAAATGAGAGAGAAAGCCATGCTGGCTGCCTGCCACCTGGGAGGGTTTTAGGATTTGGATTTCATCTCACCTTCATTTCCGTGCCCTTTCCTTGGACCTCAACAGTCTGCTGGTAAAGACCATTGATTTCAAAAGGGATGAGCTCATGATAAGACGCAACCTCTCTGGGATAGAAAGTGATGGGCACCTCCACTGTCCCTCCTGGGTGTAGGACGTACCCTGGGAAGTCCACCTCCAGATGCGCGGTGCTGGTGAACAAGCAGTTCAAGCTGGCAGAAAACACAGCAAAGAGGAGCAGAGGTGTCACAAGGCTGTGTGTGCTCAGACGACAACATCAGGGCTACTTAGGGCTCTCCTGTCTCCTCTCCCTGCATCCTCAGGATTTCACCCACAGGGTTCATGAGGACACGGAGCAGGCACGTGTTAAGCAAGGGCCAAAGGAGCGCGTGGAGAAGGCCTACCTCACATCCTTGTCTGCCTTGTTCGTGATGACGAGGGTCTGACGGGCAGGTGTCATCCCAGCGTGGTAGATGAAGCAGGCTCCAAAGTTGAGTCTGGTGGTGGAGAAGTGAACAGTGGGCACTACCACGGTGGCAAGAAACACGCAGGTAAACGTGGGACCCTTGCTGATCTGGTGAGGAGAAAGACAGCATGAGCCAGCTGAAGAGATGGGAACTATGACTGCAAACACCAGAGATGGCTGAGGAAGAGGATGGGGGACAGCTGGCTGCAGCGACAATAAGGAAAAGCAGGTGCCAAAAGACCCCAGAATGGAAACAGAAGGTGGAACGCTTGGGGTGAGAAGGAAAGGGTTTTTGGAGAGTCATGGCCCTGCTTTGTGCAGCCATGTGCCGAGCAGTGCGGCCACATGCTGACAGGACCTTTCTGAGCTGTGGGACCCGACTCAGTAGGGGCCTGGCAAGGAGAAACAGCTCCATCTCCATGCACATCTAGGACCTCCCCCCACAAAATTAGGGGCAGAAAGGTCCTGCCACGAAAGTGCTTCCCAAAGCGGTCCCGGATAAGCACTTATTAAAATATTACGTTCAGCAGCTGTCACATGCTTTATTTCGGCAGCAGGAGCCTCTTTGCCTCATTCAGGCTCCTTAGTGATGGAGCTCACCCCTAACTCCAGGCTCCTGCTGCCAAGCTGCTGCGTAGGGAAGGCGAAGGTCCCGTATTAAACGTTGGTGCCTCACCTGCAGCGTCAGCTCTATGTCCTTTAAAGAGCACATCTTCTGTGGGTGAAAAGCCAGCTGGGTCTCTGCTTTCCCCTCCGCCCACACGGTGCCCGTCCGAGGGGTGACAGTAAGGACCTGCTTACGGGCTGCGGGGCCACTCAGTTCCCACGAGAAGGTGAAGCTGAACTTGCCGTTATTGTGGATGCTGAAGATGCGCTTGATGTTCTCGTTTAGCTGTACCTGTGGGGAGAAGGTGGCAAGGACTAGGGGTTGGAGCACATGCAGAGTGTCAGCTGGCCCAGCAAGTGCTCCTTCCTAACGTGCTCCTGCATCTTCCACACTCAGCTAACGACCTGTGTGAAAGATCAATCTCCCTCCCTCTAGAGACCCATAAAGGAAGAAAAACATTCCCTCTTGTTCAAATGTATCTGCAAAGCTCCTGGTTAAGGCCCAACCTTGCAGGGCTTCGTGGGGCAAATGGTTCAGGGAACTGCTCACCTCTTTGAAATCAATGACGTTGATGCCCTGTGCGCTGAGCTCAGTGACACGGCCGTCGCTGTCCTCGCACCTGACGGACACGTTCATGCTGTAGCCGGTGGCCTTGATATTCAAGGAGAGGGGCTGGGTCTTCCTCTTGACATCGCACTTGAGGTTGAAGACCACCTCTTCTTCTAGTGTTGGTGTGAAGACGACTGTAACGGGAAGCCTGGGGAGAGAAGACCCTTTTTGCTCCCTTCGCTGTCTCTTAGTTTTCTTGGCCCCACATTGCCTGCTCTACGGGAGAGCAGCTGTGCAATGGCTGTGGTGAGACCCCAGGCCTGGGAGAAACCAGGAGAAGCACTCTGCCCTTCCAGGGCCTTCCACTATGGAGCAAGCCCTGGTGAGAACTGTTTAGGGTATGACGATCCCACGCAATGAAATGGCAGAGGACACAACAACGAGGCAGCAAACCCTGAGCTAACGCTGCTGTGCTACAGGGCAGCATTGGGTTGAGACCCCACTTCTGTCCCAGACACAGAGGAGGGCACTCAGAGACCCCCAATCTCTCCGGTCTATATGACAAGGGTAACATTCTCTTTGCAAAGAGGAATCATCCAGCTCTCGTGACAGCAGTACAACGCAGGTGCCACCAAACTGCCTCTTTGTAATTTCTATGGGTAATTTCTGGGTACGTGATCAAACACAACCAAACTACAGAGACTTAAGGAATTACCACTTCTCAGGTCAGCCACAGTAACTGATACAGGACGCTCTCTTCTCTTGCACCCTGTGGCAAGCCAAAATTCAGCATCTTTTAAGCCACAGCAAAGCTTCCCGGAGCTAATGCGTTCTCCTTACACCCCGACAGGCTACAAGTGGGCACAGGGACATCCATGGTGGATCAGCAGATGAGCTGGTGACCTGTTACACTGCTTGAACTCATGATCGTTTCTGATCGCAAGTCATGGCTGCAGTTTACAAGAAAAAAGCATCCATTTTCTGACAGGTGATCCTGCAAAACACAGCTAACTGTGTAAGCCTGTTGCTGTCCTCCATGATGGGCTTAAATGCCGCTTGTGTGCTTTGCTGCTCTTGGTGGGCTCTGTCACTAAAAGAACTCAGAGAAGAGACCTTGCATATTTTAGGGTGCTGGCTCAGGGGATCACAGGGTTAAAACCCCCAAACATGCTTTTGTCATCAAAACTAGAAGATCCAAAGCCTGAATTTCTCCAGGAAGGGGGACTAGAAGACTGGGATAACCCCGACACAACCACTTTACGACACAACCACTTTATGGAGAAACCTACAGTTTCATGGTGTCTCCATTGGGAAGGAACAAAACAAGGCAGATGTATGCTATTGCTGAGAGTCACCTGGTGACTGCGGAGGGGAGAAAGCCTCAAAAGCAAAATGACAGTGCAACGTTTGGCACGCAGGAGAGGGAACCTGGCCTGTGAGCCCTGTTACCTTGAAAGAGGAGCAATGGAGCCTTCTAGGGGCTCTATTTTCACAGAGGCGTTGCATCCCTCTGAGAAGAGAGAGCTTTCTCTGAAAGAAAAGCTGAAGGCTTCCTTCTCGCTGTTGATCATATAGACAGTCTGGTGCACCTCGTGCCCTGGGGAAAGGACAAAGCAGTTGCTGAAAACCTTTTGTTCCTCTGCCCACCAGACCACAACTGCCCACTGCACTCCTGCCTGCCGGCTGAGCCCAGCAGGCAATTTGCAGTGAGGAGCATTGCCTGCAGCACGGCATGCTCAGGATACCAACATGGAAACGTACTTCTGACCCCCTGGGCTCCCCTGCATCACTCCCAAATCCCCTCTTGGAAACAGCCCCAACTACATGCCATGTCCCTGACACATGCCTTCCTCCCTTCCCCTTCCATTCCCTCGTACACTTGGGTGCCAGGAGCTAGATGCTCTGCTCACAAGAGCCCACTTCCATTTCCAGCTTCCTCACGGGAGCCTGCTGGAATAACAGGGCCCCTGGAGAGGTACACTTCTGAGCGCGTAAGGTATAACCACGGTGCTCACCGATTAACAGCAAGTGGAAGTTCAGGTGGGACCTGTCCAGAGTCACTAGCGGGTCGGTGGCATTGCCCACCAACAGGAACGGGACTGAAATGCTCTGCTCAGGGATTGTAAAGATCCAGAATGATTCTGTGATGTCCAGGTGCCGGGGGATGAATTCAAACTTCATCTGTGGGAGAAAGAGGCAAATGAAGGAAAGTTGCTGTCCTTGACAGGGTAAGGGGAGGGAGGTGCAGTCTATAGCACCAAGAAACCCCAGAAACCTCCACCTTATGTTGCTGTGAGCTCAGAGATAGGCTGCTGTGCCACTTACAGCCCAAAAGCATGGCAGATGTGGGGAACAGGGTGACAACAAGTTCATCTGCAAGTTCATTTACACTGCGGTCAAAGGTTTCTTCATGGTCTTAGCAAGCTCACAGTGAGATGGGATGCCCAGTAATTGCAGAGATAGCCAGTGTTAAACTGGCATACATGTGTACTGGATCCACCTTCTTAACTTTCTGCACCCACCTCTGCTTTCTTCCCTGGCTGGATCTGACCTCTCTCTGCGAGGCAGAAGAAAACCACCTGTTCTGGTGGGGCTTCAGGGTCTTGGCAAGTCCACTGGAAGGAATACACGGAACTGGTTGGGTTCATAACCATGAAGGTCCTGGGAACACAAAGCAAGAAGGACTGCTAAGGTGGTGCTGGGATGTTAATGACTCTGTCCTGTAGCAGACGTCAGGCACTGCCAGTCCTGGACACCATCTGGAAGGAGTTATTTGGTATAGGGGAACAATGCTGGGAGCACAAACATTTCACGTGCTTTCTAGAGGCCCTGTTTGTCTCTCAGGTGGCTAAAAATTAATGGCTATCAACAAAGAAATTAGCGAAGAAATTAGCCACACTCTTGCACGTTAAAATGGTAAGATCAAGTGAAAATCATAAAATCAAGTCCAGTAAGACTCCTTTGGAAGATGGTGTTCTCTGTTGTGGTTGCAGCCTTCACTGACCCTCTCTGACTGCTATCTCAAAGGAGCAAGAATGTCCCAAGGATGCTCTTCAAAGGGATGAAGGTTGTATGGGCCACAAAGCACAGACTGGGGATACATGGTCCTCCCAGACTGACCCATACCTTATTGAAGAAAGGGACTAAGAGAACAAAAAAATTGGCCAGTTGATCTTCACTGACCAGCTTGTTCCAGCCCCAAAACAGACTGGTGGCCAAGTGTCAGCAGATCACAGGCAAGGTACAGGTGTGCCTTAGGGCTTGGAAGGGTAGCTGGAGAGGTCTCTGGTTAAGGGGGACGACTAGGAGACCATCAACAGGAGAAGCCGTGCCCACACCTACCTGCTGTTCCTGCCACACACTCCAATTGCCGCAAACTCAATCACTCTTGTGTTGAGATCTAACATGGCCCCCTTTGGTCCCTGCAACTCTGGGTTGCGCCTTTTTGCGGTGATGTAGTCAGAGTCTTCCAGTTCAAAGTGGCAGTTTGGCATCAGGCTTCTCCCCTTCACAACCACCTCTGGGCCCTTCTGATTTGGCTTCAGGTTAGGAATACTAGGAAAAAAGGGACTGGTATTAGCCAGACTAACATTTCCAGGCTGCTGGCCTGTCTCCTTGTACAGCAGAGTGTTGCATCCTCTCTCCGTGCAAGCGTTGAGCAGCAAATCAAACAGAATTGCACACCCTGCCACAGAGGTAGCGGAGGTGAAATGGCAGAAACATGAACAGTTACGTGTCTAGAGACCAACTGCAGCACGCAGGTTTCTATGTAGATAAGGAGGCCGTGCTCGTCTGGTAAGGAAGCATAGCTAGGGACTGGCTGGCCCCTCGACAGCCCTTCTGGATCTCTCATTCCAGATTTTGCAACCCTCCAGGAGCTTAATATTTCACACAGCGTCTTTTCCCAGTGTCTCCATACCTGCTTCTACCAAAGCCGGATGATCACCTTTCTTTGCTCCTGTATGTTGGTTGTTTCTGCTGCCTCTCCGAGGCTGGCTGTCCCCAGAGGTCCGCACTCCCACCCACCCCAATCAGAGGCAATACCACGACTATCCATCGGTAGCATGAGTTGAAAAGTGAGCAAGCCTGGATGTTTCCTACCTGCAGAGCATACGGCTCTCAAATTCCCCCACGTACACCGGAGAGAACTTCATCTGGAAGAGCTGCTCCTGGCCAGCAGGGATGGTGCCGCTGCAGGGCTCGACGGAGAACAGCGGGGTGGCACTGACGGCGTTCAGAGATGAGTCCAGGGAGGAAGAGATGTGCTCCAGAGCGCGGCCCAGCTGGCTCGAACAACGGCTAGACTGGAGCTTCACAGAGGCACCAGAAGTGGAGGAGAAGAAATCCCCTGCGGTAAGGAAGAGGTTAGCAGGACATCTTCTTTCAAGAAGGAAATCCTGTTCCCAGCACCTCTGCCTCCTGCTGCAGGTGGACGGAAGGGAGCCGGGATGCA
>NW_009207412.1:33912-34223 GCF_000690835.1 Fulmarus glacialis | reverse complement strand
GACTCCCCCTGATGAGGAACAGGGAGAGCGGTCAGGTTGCTTTTTGCTTCTGTGTTACTGCTTGCTAAATCGTAACCCCATAAAGTCCAGGGGACAGGTGTGAGAGTGAGAACAGACAGGAGGGAGAACAGGGTGGAGGGCAGCAAACACAGTGAAAAGGCCCAGCAGAGACCCAGAGAACTGCTTGAATCAAAACACACCACTGAACATCGCTCTGTAAAGATGCTTGGGTGACAGACAGGAAGGCTGTGTCTGTTAGCAAATTATGGGCCCCCAGCTGCTTCACTCCATGCTCTTAAACTCTCCATCTC
>NW_009207412.1:30575-33882 GCF_000690835.1 Fulmarus glacialis | reverse complement strand
GAATGGTTTCTGGCCAGTGCTCATTCCCAAACCATGTCCAGGAACGAACAGTAGAGATGACTGTTACAGCATCTGGGAAAATTTCAGGGCGCTGTTTCACGTCCCAGTACAGGCAGCCTCAGCACTTAGCATTTAGGACAGTGTTAAGTCCTGCTCCCCTGTTGCCTACAGATCTGAATTTTGCTCGTTGGAGAGAAGGCTTTGGAGAACAGCGCTGCTCTGTCCTTCACACCCTTTCCTTCCTTCCTCTTTGTCAGGCTTTCATAACCGATGACCAGACAGCTAATGGCACAGCCCAGCAGACCGGCTTCAGCATGAGTGTGCCCTGTGCCGGGGAAGAGCCAACACCAGGACCCACAGGGGAGGGAGATAAGCACATTCAGAGCAGCAAGGACTTTGGCTGAGGTCTCCCACCTTGACCATCAGGCAAGTCTGCTGCCTGTGCTAGGAAACGCAAGGGTTGACAGCTCTCCTCACTCCTGTTCCTGATGAGACCTCTTGGACACACAGCCCTGTTTCCCCGCAGAACCACGCTGCTCCCAAGGAGACCACGCGCTCAGACACAACCGCATTACTGCAAGTTAATGAGTCACTGCCCTGCTGTTGAGCTCCGATGGCTGCTGTGAGCAGGGTCTCTGCCTGCAGCAAACACCCCGGTGCCTGAGTTAGGAGGGTTAATTTTAAGCAATGACTTTGCATTTGCCCTGAATTGGGGAATTGCACACAGACAGTGACTGCAGGTCAGCTAATCATTGTTACACCATCAGTTTTCCCAGTCTCAGAGACTTCCCAAAGAGGTGTCCTGACATCCCCTTCCCAGTCCTGACCCACCACGTGGCTCTCCCCTGAGCCAGCCTCATCTCCCGCGCAGAATACAAGTGCCAGAGCAAGCACAGGAGGGTCTGAAAGGCAGAGAGGGGGCAAGGAGAAAGTCTCCAGCTGCAGCTGGGAAGATGCTGATCAAAGTGGAAGACTGGACAGGGATGAAAAAAATCAATTCATGTTTTGGGGTGAAGTGGTATGGTCTTCTCCCTGAGCCCTCAGCTACCGATTGAAACACCCCGGGCAACCCCAGCTGCCACAGAGAGCTAGTGCCTTACCATCCAGACTGGGTGGGAGCAGCTCCCCAGTACGGCTCACTGCCCTTTCATCCTCCACAGCCACCATCCAGGTGTATTCCAGGGCCACATTCCCTCTATTGGACAGCTGGAAACTGAAAAACAAGAAGAAGGAATAAAAATAAAATGTCCAATAAATACAAAGCGAGTAGAAAAGTAACACTGTATGGTGGGCTCCTGGTACCCCTTTCTTTATGCTGAGTAGCATCTTCTTCCCCAGACAACTCTGCCATCAGATTCCTGCCCTGGACTGCCCCAAGACAAAGTATTTCAAAGTTTGGAAGTTAAAGAGGGAAGGGCAGACACGGTGCCCAGGAGACTTAATCCAAGGCTCTTATTCTGGTCTTTATGTCTCAGTTTGATGTTATTTTGACTGCAGACTTGTCCTCAGCAGATGAGGACAGGCACCATGCAATGCAAGCAAAACCATGGCTGTTCTCAGCAGAAGGGCATGGCAGAATTTAACCTCTCCTGGCACATCTTGGCAGGATGGTGGCCACCATCTCCTGCTTGGCTTTGTGTGCAGATATGCGGGCCCCAGCACCCAGCCAGAACTTGAAAAGGATGAAACAAAAAGTTATTTGTTTAAAGGGAAGAACACAGCAGGTGAGACTGAATGTAAAGCCTTAGAGAAACCCAGGTCCACATGTGGGAGATCTCCAGGCCCCCAGGATGTGTGGAAGCTGAAACGTCAGACCCAGCAGGCAGCAGCATCCCCCTCCAAGGATGATGAGCCCGTTGGAGATTAGAAGAGGTTTATTAAGCGTCTGAGCAATGAGCATGTCAGTGTAACCTCTGCTGGCACAGGACCACGAGTAGAAGGAAAAGCAGAGGCCATCGGAGAGCACAGCGTGGCTCTGGGGAAGCAGACACTGGGTCAGCCCTGGGCAAAGGCAGCTCCCACTCGCAGTCCCTGCCTGGCCTCCAGCACTCACGTGAATGTCCTCGTCTGGAAGAGCAAGGTCTCCTTGAACTGGATCATGTCCGTATCCAGCTTGAACTCGGCATAGTCAACGACAGCACTGAGGCGAAGCTCCACCTCGCGGCTGCTCTTCTCCAGGACAGTGTGAGCTGGTTCTGGGTCTGTCTCGATCACCTCCAAACAGGACAAGGAAGAATCACTGAGCAGAGCCCAGAAAGCCAGACTGAGCAGGGAGTCCTTCAGCCTCCAAAATCAGCCATGTTATAGGGGCTAGGAAGGACCATTCCCATTTATTTCCCTGGAAAGATGACAAAATTTGACCCTCCTACTATAGTATTTGTTTCTACCTACTGATCAAAGCAATCACCACCGTGACTGTGAATACACTCATGGGGACTACGGCCAGGTATCGGTCCCTTGTGTTTCAACCCTGTAGACTGTCTGACCTTTTTCCTGGACCCCTATAAATCCAGCAGGCCTCTAAATTAGGATTAAGTTCCCCTGCTGGAGCTCTGTGGATGGAGAACCCCAAGAATGAACAAACCTAGCAAGCACCTTTTCCTTCTTGTCTTAGGAGAAAGTGCTTTCCAGATGTCACGTGTGGGGCAACAGCCACACTGGTGCGGGCTGGGGAGGGGCATTTTGGGATGGGAATGAACTTACTAGGAAAGTCTCCTACTGCTGATGCTTTGATGGGGAAGAAGTTTGGTTTACAGGTTTTACAACGGTTCAGAAACTAGGGAAGAACCATCACCCAAGATAAGCGTGTTTGGCAATAATGATAGTAAAAGCAAGAATTTCTGGAGATGATACTTCTCCAGACTCCTGCACGACTGCCATACAGTGCCTGGGCTGCCCCATAACGAGACATCCCACACGATATAGAGACCACAACCAAAATCTCCGGTATCAGTGTAGACAGAGCTCAGAGCTCACCCACAATGTGCTGGTGGGCTAGCCAGCATACACAGAGCGCTAGTATTGCTCTCCACTTCAAAACAAGAGACAGAACGCAGTGGATTTAACTCCTTGTTGGTGAAAAGGCACTGAATCAGATTAAAAGATTTTAACACCATAAAATGTGTTATTATAAAATGTGACCTCCCATTCAACACAGGCTGCAACACTTCAGCTTTTGGCAGAGACCGATAGTTTGCACGTGGCTAAACGTCTCTTGTCAAGAAGACTTCCCCATCTTGTGTGAGCGTATCAGGTCACCATGCATCCACCTCTCCCCTAAAACGCACTGCTGGTTAACCTCACGGAT
>NW_009207412.1:0-30544 GCF_000690835.1 Fulmarus glacialis | reverse complement strand
AGGAAGCAGGAGCTGCTTAGCCAGCAGAGATGGCGGTCTGCTGCCATCAGCAGCTCTTTTTGTGGAAACTAGGTTAGCTTTTGCTGCTGTGCTTCTTACCTTCTTCTTGACAGGCCACGTGGCTGCCGGGCCCCTCGTGGCATCCACCCACTTGATGGTGCGCAGGCGGTCGTCCCAGTCAGTAACCTGCTCCGGCGGCAGCTGGAAGGCAATCCTAGCCACCTGACACTTCACAGGGTGCATTTTGAAGGCAACCGCGACATCTGATTTCAAGGTCACTGTGATGTCCTTGGCACATCCAGCATGGAGGTGTCCCACCTAGAGAGAACCAGAGAGCCAAGACCAAACTGGAATCACTGGCAAGGGCAGGACTGACAGCACAGGGACTGATGTGGTGAGCAGCTGTGCCAGGAATCTGCATCTTCCTATGTATTTATCTGAGGTTTGATAGAGAAAAGTACAAACAAAAGATGCCACCTCCCATAACATGAAGCTTTTTCTGCGGGGCTGACAGCCCTGCCCCAGCAAAGCCAGGGATGCATCTCCTACGTGGCACTGGAATGGGCTCTCACCGGTACGTGGTGACTCCCCGCTACCTCCCGGGAACCCGCCGGGCAGTGCTTGAGCAGCGGGGAAAGGCAGAGCTGTCCAAGCTTACCTGGGGGGAGAAGTGAAACGGGGTGCCTGCCAGCCACTCGAACCGCATTGCCTCCACCCTGCTGCGATTGGTGATCGTGAAGGTCACAGCGTAGGGTGTCCCGATGTGACAGTCCCCGAACTGGATGTGATCCACTCTGGCAGCTGTTAACAACGAGAGCAAGGGATCTCAGCGTGTGGTGAGGTCCATCTGCTCCCCTCACGTGCACAGATACATGTATGTCCAACTCCCTCCCTTGCTCCAAGCCTTCCTCCCTCTGGGAGATGCAGTTCCCCATCTTACCACCTTCGGAGATACACCCTAACACGTGGCTGTGTCTGTGCAGAGGGACATGCCGTGCAGCATGCACACACAGGCCTGGTTATATAGAGGGGACAAATTATCATACATGATCTTCATCTCCATAGTATACCACGGGCTGGCAGAACTCCTTTTAGAGATACTCAGCTGAACGCTGGTATCTCTGACCCTTCCTTGCTAGCATGCAAGCTTCTCCCTTGACAGAGGATCTTCCCTTGTGTTCTCAAGTGTGGCTACTCTGCAAGCTACACAAAAGGCAACAGGATCTGTCCACTAAGTCTGGACCACACCTGCACTGGCACAGAGTGAGCAGAAATGTGTATTTTCCTGTTCCTTGCTCCATCTTGGCAGCCTCTCCTCTCTTACCCTCAATTACGTCTTCCTCCAGATTGCCCTCAGTGTCCTCCTCCTTGCTGTCTTCCACTAGTCCATGGATGTTATCTAGCGTGAAGTCATCCTCGTAGCCTTCACCCACCAGCTGAACGTTGGTCTCTTCATAGGGGTTGTCCACCACTGACAGATGGATCTTCCCTTCCACATGTTGGGCCAGGGTCGGTTTGAAAAGGACATCAAACTCTGCTAATTCCCCATGATGCAGGACCAGGGAAGCGGTGTGGGACTTCCTCTCTGCACAGCAATGGAAATCAGAGACAGGTGATACAGCTGTACAGAGGAAATATTTCCATGGGGTATAAGACGACTAAGAAGTTGAACCCCAGCTGTCTCTAAGCACAGGTTCTCCCTCTGTTGGTTCCAGACCCTCCTATATTCACAAGACTATGACACTACCATGTATATCACTGCTTAAGTGCCTTAACCTCAGGTAAACACCCAGCTCTCACTCAAACTGCATCCAGCTAGCTCCTGCCATACGTAAAGCTAGGTCAGACAGTGGTTTTGGCTTTTGTTGGCTGGCTGTGGGCTCAAGGGCTGCCTCTGTTCAGGCTGGTAACTCCCCACATGCGGCAGAGACCT
Source organism: Fulmarus glacialis (assembly GCF_000690835.1). Taxonomy (NCBI): domain Eukaryota; kingdom Metazoa; phylum Chordata; class Aves; order Procellariiformes; family Procellariidae; genus Fulmarus; species Fulmarus glacialis. The sequence goes on along the minus strand of NW_009207412.1, from coordinate 28,611 downwards.
CAAACGGTCCATTCACTGTACTTCCCCACAACTCAACCCACCATGTCCAGAAGAACAGAAAAACTTCCTACAACTGCGAGGAGAAAACCTCGCAGAATCCACATGAAAAACTAGAGGTACCCCAGGAAAGAAACTCTGTCTGACATTTGGCTGCTGCTTGGCCAAGCCAAGAGGCAGGGCACACATTTTCCCCATGTGGATGACCACACTTCATGGTTAATGAATTTACCTTCTCCAGGAGAGTCTTCCTTCATGCCCGCAGCTTGGTAGATGCAGTGTGTGGTGGGCCTGGCTTTCAAGAAGAAAACTCCCCCTTCATCCAACAGGTCTATCATCAACTGAGAAAAAGGAACACAGAGCATGACCACACTGGTGTGCGTACAGGATGGCACGTGGATCGACACCGTACTGCTGCTGGTCCAGCATGGGGAACCCAGCACACTTCCCCGCTTCAAACACAGCTCTTATTTCACTTAATCTTTGTGCTCAGACAGAAAAAAAAAGTGTTCAGAGGCATTGGGATACAATTAAAATATAACCAAACAGGACAGAAAGTACTAAAAGTAATGAGCAGAATGTAATTAAACTACAACCGAGTTTAATTAAAATGTAGTAAAATGTGATCAGATACAACCTAATGTAACCAGGACATCACACATTCCCAGATGAGAACCAAAGCGTGAGAAGAGAGACGGGGGGAAAAATATCCCACCAACTTTCTTGTGTTGTGTTGAACTGAAAAGGATAGACTGGTCAGGAAATCACATTTCCAGGAGGAACACCCTTCCTGGAAAGTAGAAGTCAGTCATTTGCTTAAAAAGAATTTCTGAGACCCATTCCCATGCAGTTCACTGAGGCACAGAGTGGAAAGAACAACCAGCATAAAACCGAAGGGTGGGTCAAGACTAGTGAAGACAGCAGCAGTGATTGCAAAGGAGATGGAGACAAAGGCGAAGGGCTGATGGAACTTTGCTAGAGGGATCTGGCTGAGAAACGAGACTCTTCCCACTGGTTTGCCAAAGCATCTTCCAGAAAATCAGAGGGGGTTATTCTCCTGCGACGGAATGGCTCTGACCACAAGAAAAGGTTTTGTTTGGTGTTCAATTGCACGCATAGACTAGTGGTGCATCTGTGCATCTCTACCATGTTTTCTGGCGCCTTTCCTCCATGGCACAAGGACTGGTTCCCAGACCAGAGCCCTGGTCCTCACCTGCACAGGTACAATGCCACCGTTATGAAGGACCAGAGGGAGTTTTTCTGAATCACCCAGCAACAGCTTCTTGAAGAGCAGCAGAGGGTTCCCTCTCTTATTGCGAAGGACTGGGCGCAGGACCGTCACCCGAGGCAGATTCCCATCTCCACTGATATCGAAGGTCAGGCTTTGTGCTTTAATTGCTGCAGGGCTGCAGAAGAGGCAGAGGAGAAATCATTACGGCTGGCACTAACCCATTTCCCACTTGCCCAGCAACGAAGCGAGTGCCACCCACTGCGTTTTCCCTGGCTGGTGCTCCTGTACCCCGCAACACAGCTCCCCCTCACCCCTCTCCTCCCAGTCAGAGCAGGGCCATTCACAAGAGGAATCTGCTCTGAAGAGCCAGAGCTTTCCAGAATAACAGTTAAAAATCATTTCACTTAATTGAATCATGCAGTACAGCAGGTAAATAATAAGGCAACAGATGAGACATCGCAAATTCACTGGCTGTGGTCATATGAGACATATGCAAAAAGCACAAGCACAGCATGAAAATAGTGTAAAAGCAAGAAGGGAGAAGTAAATAAATAACACCGTCAGTAAAGATTATTTCCAAGGACACTAAAACAGGAATTGCTTATTAGGGCAGAAAGCTGACTTATCTTGTCCCAGTTCAGTGACTAAAGGGTTGGGGAGGAGCAGGTCAGAGCCCCAGTACAAACACAGGTCCTGGGACAGAGGAACTGGGCTCCTCTTTCATAAGGGGGTCCAATTGCTCCTTAACATAAAATATCTTAATATACCCCAGCTAATCAAATAGGATCATCTGATTTTAACATAAACAAGGAGGAAATAATGCATGCCGACTTGCTGGCACAGAAACCTGTTCACCTAACCCTTTGGCCTTGGAAAGCCCCAGCTTAGCTTGTTGCACATCTCCATTTCTTTCTGATTCAATAACTTCCAGTTGGCTACCTAATGCGGCACTGTCTTCATAGCCACTCATACAGGCTAAACTATGACCCTTATTTTTCTGCTCTGCTATATCTAGTAGTTACTGCCTCCTATATTATCTAATGCTAAGTACTCTAGCTAAGGCTACTGAAAGCATTGGGGTTAACAAGAGGTCTACGTCCTCCCCGAGAAGAGGCAGCTATCAGAAAGGTCCCCCGCAAGATTTCACAGGGTGAGTTACCTCGCCTGGACATCAAGGGAAGCCTCAAAAGTGCACTGGTAGTTCTGCATCGTTTGTGGAGTGAAGGTCACTGTAGCAAAGGCGTGGGAGCGGCTGGGCACGCACATCCGAACAGGATCCACCTCGAAAATGTCACTAAGGCGGCTGTTGAGCTTGGGGGAACCCACAAAGTGGTGTTAGGAGAAAACATACTTCAATATGAAGCATATTCATATATGCATCACGGGGAAGAGCCCCAGGCAGCGTTTTCCTTCCTGGACAGGCTCCTTCCATCTCAGGGGGTGACTCCAAGGTGGTGCTGACCTTGCACAGGGAGCTGCCATAAAGCCCAGGCAGCCACCCCAGCACACATGGAGGCAGGGACTGCAGGGAAAACCCTGCAAACGATCTAGAATTGGCCTTTAAAGAGAAGGAAAAGACCAGGGAGCCTGAGGAAATGGTCTGCTTTGAGCCCTGGCACATTAGTCCAGTAAAAGCCCCCTTCTGACTGTGCTTCCAAGAGATATTCAGAAGGATTCAGGTCTCCCACCAAGGACCCAGAGGCGTGAGCCAAAACCTTGCTTGAGACATGCTGAATTCAACCCAACCGTCACCCTGGCATTGCTGCTCTCCCTTGTAGTTCGACCTGCACTGAGCTGGACTAGTCCAGGCAAGAGGAAGCAACGAATCTGGAGAGCAAGGCAGGCTACCACACAGCCTTTCAAGAGCAACAGCCACCTTGGCCTCTTGTCCTTACCTTACCAAGGGTGGGTTTGATGGAGAGGATCACGTCACAGGGGACTTTGTCCACATTGCGGATCTTGAAGCGAGCTGTGGCCCGGTGCCCAACCAGAACATTGGTGAAGATGAACTTGTTCTCATCTGTGATGAACACGCCTTTGTCTTGCACTGTCTGTAGGATCTGGCACAGGTTGATGTTGCTGCAGATTCGATGCTCCTCAAAGATGGACTCTATGTCGTCAACCACAAACGCTGCGAACAGAAGAGGGAGGGCTGAGGATGGAGAAGCCTTCCTGCTCAATCTATCTGGACTCTGCTGGCCTCTCAGAAGGCTCGATAAGCCCCTTCTGCCCAGGTCACTGCAAAACCCAACGTGGGTGTGGGAGCTGGCTGTGAGGATAGAGCTCAGTCACGCTCAGTCTTAAAGGGTATTGCTTTCCTTTTGTTCCTCCATGCATCCCTCCCAGCCTCTGCCCGCTGGTGGACTTGAAAAGGACTGGAACCTCTGAGGATTTTAAGATGGGACTTTAGGATCAGGGTGTCTCTCTGTCCCAGCAGTAAGTCTGGGTGCTGATCAGCAGCAGGTCTGGCCATGGGAACCTGTGGACAGGGTGTACCTGGGAGGCAGGACTCAGCAAACAGGGTATAGAGGATGCCAAGGGGATTGTCCTTGGGGTCTCTGTCGCCGATATCGATGGACAGGTACTCCTTGCATGTTCCCAGTGGCTCTGCGTAGCAATCCACCATGATCACCTGCTGGCCCCCAGGAGGGATGGAGCCAAAGCCAGGGTACACCGTGAACATGCCTAGAGTGAGGCGAGCCTGCAGAAAGAGTCCAAGGACAGGCTGATGTCTGACAGCCTTACCTTGAGCACCCCCAGCATGGAGTATGCCACTCCTTGACCTCCAGCCGGGCCCAAACCCCCACTGCCAGGGCAGGAAGGGATGACTCCATGGCCCAAAGGCAGCCCCAGGATGACATGAAGAAGCTGAGAGGTGTAGGCTTGTCCCGAGCGGCACAGAGAAAGGAGTTTGGGTGTAAGGAGTAAGGTGGTAGCTGGGATCCTTCAACCTCCAGGGGTAAAACAGGAGAGCAGAAACCACTGTGAGAAATGATGGGAGAGGAAAGAGGGGGCTGGGAAGAAGAAAAAGCAAGGTCATCTCATATCAACGGACTGGGAGTTCAAACTTTCCGTTCTGTATTCATACAACTATTTTGGCTGGCAGCTACCAAGCACAGGACCTGCTCCCCTCTCTTGACCCCACAACTTCAGGTCTGAGCCAGAGCACGGGACTGTCAGTGGGACTGAGCAGCTCCTGCCTCTGCTTGTGGCCGGGAGGTGATGGACCTCCAGCTGCCACTACCTGGCACACAGAGACCACATCCCATCCCATGGTCATGAGCCCCCAGCCTGGGCACAGCAGCGTCCTCCCACTCCAGCTGCCGTGGCGTGCGTTGGGGAGCGGGAGCCACCCACCTGCATGAAGGGATTTGCGTCCTTTTGCAGCGAGTGCTTGCTTTGCTTAACTGAGGGAGTCATTTTGTTTAAGTTTTCACTCTCGTGGGAGCGGGCGGATTTCATTTGATGTCCACTGAGAGGAGAAAGCAGAAAACATCCATCACGCTGAGCTCCCCCTGCCTTTCTCCGAGGCCAAAGCTGGCCTTCCTCCCCATGGAGGAAAGTCCTCCTGCTCCCGGAGGGCTGCCTGCACCACCTATGGCTGTAGCTTATGGATAGATCAGCTATATCACCAGCTTTGTCCTACACATGGGGATACTGAGGCATTTTCCTGCTCCCTGCTCACAAGCCAGCGATGCAGATGGACAACAACCCAGGTGTCCTGGCTGCCTGTCATGCACCAGCCATGCCGTGGTGCCTCCTCAGGTAGGAAGGGTGGTGCAGGTCTTCTCTCACCTTTTCCTTGACAATACATCCTGCTCTGCTCTGTAGATGAGGAATTTAAAGTCAAGGATGCCTTTGTTCTCCAGCGTGAAGGTGCAGGTTTTCCTGGTGCCGTTCATCATGGCACCGAAGTTGATGAGCGAGGCGGGGTAAATGCTGTACTTGCTGAACACAGCTTTCGCTGACACCCTCACTGGGATGATGGCGATGGTCTCGCCTCCTTCACGGATGCTGGGCTCAATCACCTGCAACCGGAGGAGGGGTTGGTAAATACAGCAGAGGCCAGCCTCTATCTCTGTCCCCTGATGCCATCCCAAGTCCCCATCAGCTCACCCTCCCTGTTTAAACACCTCCTTCAGAGCCAGATTTTCAGCTCTGCTTAGGAAGCATCACAAATTGTTTCTGAAAGACTTTATTGTATATGTATGAGAGAGGATTCCCCAGCTAAAGCCTTCCTTCCAGAAGACACATGTCCTTCATACACTCCCAAGACATGGTGCGCTACCACCGCCTGGCCCAGGCAGCTCACCTGGCAGTGCAGGATGGGTTTGTCCTCAATATTCATTTCCATCTTGGGGTGGAAGAGCAGCTGGACCTGCATGGGGCGCTCAGAGACAGTCAGCATGCCCTTCTGCGGCTGGATAGTGAAGTGGGATGCCAAGTCAGGTATGTTGGCATCTGTGGTTTCCAGCTCGAAACTGGGGAGAAAGGGAAGGAACGAAAACCTCTGCAGTTAAAAGTACTGGTGCCATCAGCCAGGACTTTGCATAGGACCATCAAATAATAAAAGGAAAAGAGCCCAGCTCTCCTCGGGGAATCCCAGATCTTGACACAGTGCAGACAATCAGGAGTCCTGTAAGCTTACTTCGACACAGATTTTTTTCATTCTCTCCTTTAAAGAGTCTCATAAAGAGAAATGAGCTGACCCTCAAAGGAAGAAAATGAATCTCAGCAATGAGAGGCTTAAATCTCAGGATCCCTAATCTCAAATTAGAGAGCCCAGGTTTTGAATTTACCTGATCTGTGAGGTAGCCAGCATGGGAACGAGTTCTAGCCATGGACAGAAGGAGAATGCAGGCCTGGGCAGATGGTGGCACCATGCATTCACAGACCAGGCAGCTGAACCCACCTGTACGCAACCTCGTACTTCCCTTTGTTCTTCAGAGTCAGCACTTGTTTCGCATCATCCAGGACCTTAAGGATTCCAAAATCCACGCTGCCATCTGTACCTGCAGAAAACCCACAGAGCGAGGTAAGAAATGGTGAATATTTGTGAGCTGCTGTAGACTACACCAAGTGATAAGATACATATTTGGAGTTCTCAGGCAGCACAAAATCCTTCTCAGCAGGTTCCCCTTCTTGAAAGTTCTCTCTAGCTACTTTGCTGCCCTTTCTCTTCTTACTCAGAGAGTATCTGCAGAGTTTTGCAGCTAAAAGCTCTGTTTCCATCTCCTTGCTTCCAAGCACACATTCAACTACTCTACGTGCCACGCTGAGCCTTCAGGAGTTGCCAACTGCTTGTTCACATCACTGTTATTTCAAAGTCCCCAAATCAATCTGCACGTGAAGTTGCACACTTCAAAGTTCAGAGGTGAGAGGCTCAAGGCTGTCTGTGCCCTGACAGTGCTCCACACAGCTTGCAGGATATGTGCTTTAATTATCCTAATTATTAGCTTGCATGCTACCCCATCCCATCCCACGTGCCTTCGTTGCCCATCTGCCAAGGCAACGCAATGCACCCAGACTACTTTGTTTTGGGGGCATCCACTGACCTTTAGAAATGCTGATGCTCAGAGCAACATCGTAGGCCTCCGCAAAGATTTGGATATTTTCAATCTGAACAATCCCCAGGACGTTTTCTGCATCTGAAACCTGAGGCGGCAAGAAACAAACGCTGTTCAGGCCATTCTCCTAAATTCTTTTGGTAGACAACATACAAGACCTTGTCTCTGCCAGCTACTTCCACCGTGGCCTCCCCTGCTTGAAAGCATTTGTGACTCCCAAGCTTTCCTAACCCATTCACCTCATGGGCTGATCCAGCGGGATTCTGCTGCAGTAAGAAACCCTATCAGCCCAACTCTTCACTCCTACAGCAGGAAACGCTGCTGCGAAAGCACCCTGGGAGGCACAGTGAGGTAAAAGCAACGACAAGGAGTGTGAGCTGTCCCACAGCAGGTGGCATTGACAATCAACCCTCTCCTCTTAAATCACCCAGCATCCTCACTGAAACGCAGCCCCTAAACCATGGGGAACAAAATCCCAGGGCGAGAGTTTGTTGCTCGATGTTAAGAGCCCCAGACAGACTGCAGGACGGGTGCAGGGAGCACGCCGAAGTCTGGACAACCAAAGAGCAGCATTCAACCACGCAGAGCAGCAGGCGGTTGTAGTATGGGCTCGGGACACAGCCTCATAACCCAGGCACAAGCCCCGCAGCAGCAGGTTATCTGGGGTGACGCGGATGCTCAGGGATGCACCGCGTGTTCTGGTGAACCCAGTTTGAGGCAGCAGAAATTGGGGTCGTAGCACCCTTGTGTCCATCAGGTACACCTCTTCCTGACTCCACAATATACTTCACCGTGAGGCAGTTTCCAGAACTTTATCCTTCAGAGAGAGTCCCTTGCTGCTAAGGGCACGGCCCCCCGGCGATGCGGGTAGAAAGGAATCTCATGAAGGATCCTTTTGCCCTCTTTGCAGGGTACCCTTTAAGCACAGTCTCCATCCCCGAGAGCACAGGGCTGACCACTCTGCCCGGCTCTGCCGGCAAGGGCTCAGTCCCCCTCACCTCTAGTCGGATCATCTTCTTAATGCTGAGAGCCTTCGTCGCCTTGAAATATAGACGCAGGCCAAACTCTGTGCAGGGACCAACGATGCCCACATCTTGCGACACGGAGAAGTCCTCGCCAAGGTTTTCCAGCCCACTGAGCCGCCAGGCCACAGGCAGTGGGGTGCTGTTTCGCAGGACCAGGGTCTTGCTGTCCCTCCTGCAGAGACACGAAAGACACTCAGCACTGGTTGCTCGACCGTTACGCCAGCCTTGCAACTGAATGCAACTTGGAGCAGCCCGATCCATGCGTATGAAACCATAGTTAAATGTTTTCTCTATGTCACAAGCCTGAGAGGTGAGGTCCTTGGGGGAGAGCTTGGTGTTAGAAGAGTATCCAACAGCAGGGAGATAAGGAGGACTGCTCTCTGAACCAGCGTACAAGACACAAACACATCGAGATGCCCCTCGCACAGCATTGCTGGGGGGCTATGGAGCTCGTGGCTGTTCTAGGATATCAAAGCCAGCGAGAAAAGGTGATCAAGAGGCTGGGAATTGCTGGGAGAAAGAAGGATGCTAGCCCAGCCTCCGATCTGAGTGGTCACACAGTCAGCAAGAGAAGCTGCAGGGGAACTTGCTGACAGCTCTCGTCCCCGGCAGAGCGGCTGTGGGATGACTGACCTGTGCAGAAGCAGCTTGTCGAAATGAACCTGCTTGGGGCTGACCCCCAGCTCCACCTGCACCCCCTGGCAGCACAGGCGGAAGACCACCGGCTCTGGGTTCTCCTGAATGCAGCAGACGAGGTTGTCTTCCACGAGGCCAGCTGAAGTGGGGTACGCCCAAATGCTCAGCTCCTAGCACCGTCCCCCCAAAAAGAAACACAGACGAGCATTCAGTGAGCAGGAGGAACGGCTCCCCGGCACTTCTGCCGGTGCCTGCCCTACCTGCCCATCTCCTACCTGCTTCTCCTTAGGTTTCAGCCTCATGCTGGGAGGGTCTAAAAGGAACGTGTCCGCTTTGAGATCGTGCTCAAAGAAGAAGCGCACCTCTGCTTCCAAGGGGGTGATGTTGAGGATGGTTATCTTCTCGCAGTTGCTGGGATAGTGCTGCGCCTTGTACCTGTCCACAAAAGGGGAAAAGGCTGCAGAGGAGACCCCGGGACTGTTGTCTTTAGCCCTGTGCCCTGGCAGCGGGAGGCTGTGCTGGAAGACTGCGGTCTAACAAGCAGGCTAAGAAAAGGGATCACTTTCAGGGGCACGTTGCATGGTATGTGCCTTCATCCTTGCGTTACTTTGATGTCTGCCCCTATACCTGGCGCCTCCATCCCAGAAGCGTGACGATGTACAGGCCACTTAAATAAAGAGCGTTTTACAAAATATAAATTCAAAAGTGCCTGGAAAAATAAAAGTACTCCAGGCACATGGGTTCTTCCCCCTTCTTTGTTGGGTTTCCTTCCCTGCAGGGTATAAAGAAATGCTTTTGAAAAGAGGTTTTAAAAATAGTTTAGCTTCTCTCTTTCAAAAAAGTCATGAGATCGCCTTGTATTTCATGGGTTAGTTCCAAGGCTCAGGGAAGGAAATAGAGAGGATTAATTCCCAAGAGGAATGCTAAATTTAACAAATGTCCCTTCTCTCAGGTGTGGAACAGAATTTGGAGTTAAAGGGTTAAAAAAGCAAACAGAAACCTGAGACCATTCATCAGCTGGCTAAAGATCCTCTTTTGTTTTTTAAACTGTTTTGATTTAATTTCCTTGGGTTGTCAAATACCACTAACTCTCCAGAGCTCCCATAAAGACAAGAACTTAATTTCTAATTTTAAAAAAAAAAAAAAAAGCAATGTTAAAACCAGAAATATGCCAGCAGCTACAATGACTACTTTTTCAGGCAGACTTTATCCAGCAGTGAGGATCAGGAAAACGTAAACCCCATTCGTATTCCTCTGCAGGTTCCCCCCAACACACACATCAGCAGGTCAAATCATAAAGTCTTACTAATATTAGGGATTAATGAATGGCTTACAAAACCATCAGCAGAATAATTGCAGGTTCAGTCTACCCGTAGAGCTCAAAGCACTTTAACAAAGCACCATAAAGTTCCTTTCATAGGTGGTGAAGCTGAGATGTGGAAGGGGGACACAGGTCGCCCCAAGTCACCTTCAGGCTGGAAGCACCATGTGGCTCTGGCCACCAAGGCACCCGCTGGGTAGGAAGATCATCTCTCTCTCTCCCCAGCTCCTCCAAGACTCACGTGCCTGTTATCTGCTCAAGTTCACACATCCGTGGCCCTTCAGCCCCGTGTATCTCCCAGGTCTCTGCCTGGGCCTGCCCTGAATTGTGCTACTGGGACAGCACGTCTCCAAGCATGTCCATGAAAGCCCAAGGCCCTGGAGGTCCCATCCCAACATCTCCCTCCGAGCCGGCAGTGCATCAGGATGCTCGCTCGGGGCGGGGAGCACGTACCAGTCTCTTGACTTCCCACACAGCAGCGGTCCAAAGTGGAATACACCCGTGTTCATGACATACTGCTTGAAGATGATGTCATCATCCGCCTTGCTCTTCCTCCGGTGAGGAAACACCAGCCTGGGGAGAGAAAACAGGGAATGAGGAGCTGGGAGATGCTCTAAGTAGAAAACCTGGTCAGGAAGCCATAACCCTCAATGGTGGCTGAGGTACCAGTACTGGTTCCCAGCTCCAAGCATGGGAAAAGACGCTGCCCAAGCCAGAAGGTCGCAGGGGTACAAGGGACAGCCCTGGCTCGCAGTTTAGGGGGAGGCAATGTGGGAGGGTCCCACGGGCCAGCCTTACCGCGGGTCCTGGCTGATGGTGGGATACAGGCAGGTGCCCCTGCAGTGCAGCTGGTACTGACGGTTTGTCCCCAGGACCTCAAAATGCAGCGTCTGATCAAACTGGCCCAGCACCGTGGAGCTGAAATGGACCTTCAGTACCACCTCGCCACGGGCAGGCACTATCCACCGGCAGCTGCTCAGCCTGGCAATTAAAGAGGAGGCTTCAGACATTGCTAACGAGCAAACAAGACAAGGAGGAGCATCGTGGACTCGCCATCCCATGGAGGTGCCGGCAGAGGGTCCCTGCGGAGCTGGGGATGACAGACCTTGTTTGGCGAGATGGCCGTGAAGCACAGGGATCACCTCCTCCCTCGCAGCTCACCTGACGGGTCTCCCTGGGGATGGGACCGTGTCCGCACCACTTTGGTCCACCTTGGAGGGACGTGTGGGTGCTCCCGTGCCCGGCACCTGGAGACCTCTCCTGCCCCGGCTGGAGCTCTGCTTCTCCCTCACAGCCTCCCGGCTGCCCGCGGCTTTTTCCTTCCTCGACCGGCCCCTGGTTGGGGTGACCTGCTGCTCTGACGTCTTCGCACCAAGGGGAGAGAGAAAAGGGAGAGAGAGGTGAGCCCTGCCCTGAGACATCCCCATCCTGGAAAGAAAGCTGCGGGTCTGTTAACAAACAGGGGAAAGAATAAATAAGTAACCAGCATCTACTGGTTCCATATCTGCCCAGGGACTTGGTCTTCCATATCGGACTTTGTTTTGCCTACGACACCTCTCCTTGACCAGGACCCTCTCCTCACCCAGGACCTTCTCCTCGCCCAGGACCCTCTCTTCAAGGGAAGTTGAGGGCTTTAGGGGATTTTTTTCCTCCCGTCTTACAGAACCACCCTATGTCTCAAGCAGAGCTGTCTCTTTTGGACAGACGAAAGAGATGCCTACAGACACAGGACCCTGTCATGTCTTCACTGCCCTTCCACAGTGATCCTTTTCCATCCTCCCCCCGCACCATACGCCCATCTAGCCTGGCCCCTGCCCTGGCACCTTCACCGTGGGGATGACGGGGACATCCACGAGACTTTTGGCATCCTTCTTTTCATCTTCCGCACTGGCACCTTCTGGCACAACAAAGACGAAGTGCTTGAGGGCTTCTCCTGCTGCAGGCGCCATCCGCTCCTCTGGGTAGCGGATCACAGAGTAAAAAGTGGTAGGGGGAATGGGAGGCCCCGAGGGACCCAGTCCCAGGCCATCCAGGATCTAAAGCATAAGAGAAAACCCTGTTTATATGCCCGTCACCTTCATCCTCACTCCTTCCTTAAAGGCACTGAGCTTTTGGCAACTTTTTTTTAATTTATATGGAGTACAGTGCTTTTTTTACGCCCAGTGGGGTGGGCAGGCTCCAGAGCAGTGCCAGGACCTAGAGAGAAACCTCTCCCTTGAGTGACTCAGCTGATGGAAACAATGACCATGAGCTGCCCTGCCCTAGGACCATTTTTAATGATTTCCAGATTGGGAAACTCTCTGAACAGACAGGATCCTTCAACAGAGAGCACTCCCTCTTTCCAGCCATCTGAGGGATGCTGAGAACCTCCCCAGCCACGTGGCTGCTGCAGAGCCATTGTGGAACATCATCAGTGGCCTGGACAAGGCTCTGTGCCATCGTCACCTGGTGGGACACAATGCACCAGGGCCCAGACCACGGCATCTGAGCCTCGCAGGGCTTTACCTGTGCTGCCGCTGGCAACTTGCCACTCTCCAGGATCTTCCTAGTCACATCTTCTGAGCTCAGCACCTGGATGTCCAAGCAGGGCACCCCGACATCCTGGCCTCTGGCTGACCCTTCTGCACCTTCCCCTTCCAGCCGAGATAACTTGGAGTCCTCAAGAGCCTTCAGTTTTTCCAGCCGCTCCTTCTCCAGGCGCTCTTTCTCCACGCGCTCCTTCTCCAGCCTCTCCTGACGCTCCTTCTCTCTGTCCTTCCGGCTCCTGCGGCTGGATAAATGCTGGCGCTGGTCTTCCGCTTGGTGCCGCACATCCTCTTGGTTCAGAGGGGACAGCAGGATACCCTGAACCCTGTCCCAGGATGACAAAATATGCGTGACATCCTTCTGCGATGCCTCGTAGATCTTAAACCTCAGGGCCAAGTTCTTCTCGCTGTCACTCTGGGCCTCGTTTTTGGTTTCCCCCTTTTCTGGGTCTGCGGGTTGCACAACCACCACCGGGCAGGCATCCGCCATGGGAACCTTGCTCTGCTTTTTCTTATCTTCCTTGTCACCTGCCACAGAGTCTGGGTGCTCCTTTACAGAGCCCTTCTTGTCTACCCCCTCGGTGACATCCGACCGGTTGCTGGTGGATGCGTTGGTGTTGCTGGTGGATGTGTTCATGTTCTGGCAGAAGGAGCAGGAAAAAGCAGTGAGCATTTCAAAGCAGCGACTCAAATGCTGTCGGACAGAGATGATCTTTGCAATAGCACCCCGAGCCTCATCCGAGACCTGTGCTAGGTGCTCAACAAACCCCAATTCAGAACACAGCTGGTACCCGGTTTAGCTCAACTGAAACCAAACTCCCTGGTGCCAGACTGATGAGGAGTCCTGCAAACCAGCGGAGAAACAGAACAGCTTCCCAAACCAAACAGGGAACTTAAGACAGCTCCTTACTCCTGTGCAGTCCTCTGGGCTCGTTTCTGGTGTGCTGAGCATCCCTGTGGCTGGCTGACTCTTTGGGAAGTCTGGTTGCTAATGAATACCTAAGGTGGTATCTCCTGCCAGACATGTAAAAGACACCACAGCCCAGACGGATCATGGCTCAGAGGTTTAAGTCACAGATAGAGCGGGGAGAAACGCTGGACTAAAACTATCTAGGGCTTCACAGTGAATGGAAGCTTCATGAAGCCATGACTCAAAGGCAGCATGATCCTAGAAGAGCGGCTCTCCTACAAACCCATGGGGAAACACCCCTGGTGAAGCAGCAGCGTGGTCCAACACCAGCTGTTGTTGCGCAGCACAGCCCCACGCGTTACTCACGGCCGGGCACTCATCCCCAGCACTGCGTGCGGCTGCTGCCTTCTCGGGGAATGGTTTTTTAGGTCCCCAGGGCTTTTACTCATCTCTATAAACACAACCACCCACCTGCCTGACTCCAGGCTGGCTTTTCTTCCCCGAAGCATTATCTTTGTCTTTTCCAAGCTCTCTCTTCCCCCTCTTAGACTTCTTCTTCAGCTCTTCTTCCTCCTTCAAGCGTTCTAGTTCCTGCTGGTGCTTTTCCTCAAGCTCTCGAGCCAGCTGCTCCATCTCCCTTCAGCAAGCCAAAGAGAAAACATCCCTGAGAGTCACCGCCAGAAATCCGGGCTTGCTGCAATCCCAGCTGGTCCTGCACTTCATTTATTGACCCTGAGGCCAGGTAGAACTATTAGACCATCTCCATGGACTTCCCTCAACCTGGGAAGGCTGGGAATATCCAAACTGAGGAAAGGTGGGAGGGGATCTCCAGGGCCAGCCAAACCTAGGCTTTGCTGTCATAAGGTCTAAGTTGTGCTGCTTCTCCAGTAAGGTCCACCTGGCCACCTCCAGCACACTGCCGAAGACTGATCCACCATCTCTCTGCACTGATGCCTGAAGCCCTCTCTTGATTTCCCAGTGTAAACCAGCTCGCAAATCACTAGCACCTACTTATCCCTGCACCGATACTTACTTGGCTTATCCAGCCCTTCTCCCTCGGCATAGCCTGCTCCTTAGTGAGAATAATCATATCAATCAGAAAGCAAAGGCTGCAATAACTCCCCTCCTGCAAAACAGGCTCTGAACAACCAGGTTTCCTGCTGGAACCCAGTCATGAACCACGGGAAACTTGGGCTGTCTGTCCTGGAAATCATGGTTTGAAGCAGCCCTAGTGATCTCCTCCCAGGGGAACAAACTTCAGCCTGGGCTGAAAGAAGTGCTGAAGCACGCACTCGCTTTAAGCAGGTTCTTCCCCCACTCCCAGTTTCAGGCAGGGATTAATACAGGCTTATACTTATCCTATGCATCCTCCTGAACACCTGCTGCAGCTGAAGGTGAGCCTAAGAGACACCAGCTTTTATGGCTGGGGTCACTCCGTAAGGAAAACCCCGGGAGATGAGCATTGCAAGGACCTCACCTACAGCAGGACTGGTATCTAAACCAAGCTGCGCCTCACACCAATCCACACCACAACCCCTCTGGTTTGGTGAAGGAGGGAGATGAAGAAAATGAGAATGAAAATAATTAACTTAGAGACACTTAGAAGCGCAGTGGCAAGGCAAGCGCAGAGCCCAGCTCCCTGCAGCTCACCAGAGGAAGGTCCTTCCTCTGTTGGGAACCAGGGAGATGGAACTGCCCATCCTTGTGCCGCTTGTAACAGACACTTTTGGCCTTTGCTCTGTAACCCCTCGGAGCTCAGCCAAGGTCTCTGGAGCAGGGAAACCCTTCAGGGACACTGTCCTGGGGAGTTACCATGGAATGCTTACAGACCTCTTCTTCCTCTCACGCTGGACTTGTCGTATATTGTTATTAAACTGAGCTTTCTGCTCCTCAGTGAGGGCATCGTACTCTTCCTCATCCATCTCCCAGAGACGTGCTTTCTCTCTCCTGGCAGCTTCTTCCTGCTCCCGTCCTTCAGCACAGACCAGAGAAACCATTAGCAACTGCAAGCAGAGCTTGCTGTTCTGGGTGAGCTACGACGATTCACAGCTCTGCCCCAACCCAGCTTGTCATCCTGCCAGGAGATACCGAGGAGCCCATATCCCGGCTCCAAAATTCAGACAATCCCCTAAACTCTCGGTGGTCAGCGAGTTCCCGTGCCTTGCCTGGCTCACGTGCACCAGCGCTGTGGACGGCTGGCCGGTGGTTAGTTATTGAGCCACACCAGCTTGCACTTGTGCCCAAGCTTTAATGTGGGAGGCTAAGGTAAGTCTTACAGCCTCAGCTCTGCTGTATTTTAAGCAAACGCGAGCTGAGTGCTGGCTACACTGAGGCAGGAGGTGGAAGGATTAATAAAAACATTTTTTACAAGCTCTGCTGGTAACCCAGATACACATGGATAAGGCTGAGGGATTGAGAGAGAAGATTTGAAAGGTATGGACATGAAGAATCTTACCTTCCTGCTCTTTCGCGGCTGTCTCCCTGGCTTTCAAAGAAGCATAATCCTGGAACAGGTTCACAAAATAGATATAAGGCCGATTTCTGACAGCTTTGAGCAGGCAGAGGAGAGCAGATGCCGTGTTGCGTGCAAAGAGGGTCTCCAGGCCATCAAACACCACTCCCTGGTAGCAGTCACTCAGCTGCGAATGAAGTTGAAAAGGAAGAGAAAGTCAGCTATCGCGTGCATCGGGCTCTCAGCTAGTCAGTAAACCCAGATGTCAAAGGACACCAGCCATCCTTGTTCCAAGCGCAGCAACTCAGACACGCTCTGATCTTTCCCTGCACTCTGCCAACTTATGGCATCTGCAGCTTCACCCAAGGATCCCTGCAGGCAGCCCAGGACTCCTCCAACAGCAGATACAGAACTCCTCCTCTCCGAATTGTACCTCGCTGCCTGTCTCTCCACAGCAGGAACGTATCATTTGCCCCCACCACGCGTACCTGCAGCCTTTCAGAGAGGATGGCCACCAGCAAGTCCTCGGGCAGCACGCAGCTCATAAAGCCCAGCTCTACCGCTGTGCTGCTACTGATGCTCAGCCATCGCTGCGCAGGCATGCAGGGAAGCGGAGAGTTGAGATGAGAATTGGATGAGCCCTGCAACATTGAGCACCACAAGAAGAACAAAACACTTTGGAAACCCCTGAACGATTCCAACTGCTGGGCTTGGAGCTGGGGTTTCTCGCTCGCAGGAGTCTAGAACAAAACTGAAGGCCAGCAGCTCCAGGGGACAACCCTGGAGGGCACATCCCTTGGCCAGCAGAGACCCAAGCTTGCAAGCCCCTGGTGCAGCATCCCGCAGCTTTGCCCACTGCCTGCAGCAACGTTAGCCAGGACTGCGCTTTGCCAAGAAACCGTTAAGACCCAGTAGAGTTTTTCTGCCAGAGCACAGGGTTTCGTTCCCACCCCGAGCCATGCCCAGCTGGCTCTCTGCACTACATCCCCCCGCACCAGGCTCTGGGTGACACGGAGCCTCCACTATAAGCAGTCCCTTCACTTCTCAAAGGCAACAGAAAGGTCCCAGGCATTGACCAGTGCAGATCATGCTTCACCTGGGAGCCTGCCGGATGCTGTTTCTGGGATTGGGATGCGTGGCCATCCGGCTTCCTCTTGCCTGCTGCGGCGCTCACCGGGCCTCGGGAGCTGAGGGACTGCAGGCTGACTTTGTCCCCAGAGCTGGACTGGCTCATGTCTGGGCTGTGCTTGGCCTCGGCGCCGAACTGCAGGCTGAGGAAGAAATCTGCGTTTTGACCTGCGGAGGGGACAGACGGCTCAGCGGGGCTGGCAACGGGCGCTGCGGGGAGCCCACCCCAACGGGCACAGCCCTGCGCCCTGGCAGGGACACAGCACTCGTCCCCCAGCCTGCCGGCACTAGCAGCACCGCTCTCCAGAAGCAGCTCCTTCCCTGCTTCTCGTATTAGCCTGATAAAGCACACCATCTGATACTGGATTTTAAAGCCAGGGAGTTTTTAACACCTGGCCCTTTGTCCCTCCTAACAAATGTGGACGCAGGTGACACTGTTTGCACAGTAGCTCCCCTATGGATCAAGCCGAGGATTTGTCCTCCAGGACCATCGTTTCCGTGCCTTGCACCCATCCTGCACTCTCACATGGAGACTGTAACATGCAGCCCTGCCCCAGCTGCATCACCCACCTCCACGGGAGCTAAATCCTCTGTGTGGGATAACCCCACCCAGGACCCAGGCCCCTCTGCCCTCCACCAGCTCCCAACCCAACCGGGTTCAAAGCCGAGCGACGCAAAACTTCCCCCACCAGAGCCAGGGTCTGGCCTCACCCTGCAGAGCTTGGGGCACCACCTGCCCAAGAAAGTTTCCTACAAGTCTCTGGTCTCACATGGAGAACAGCACAACGGGCACGAGCTGCGTGACCTGACAGCATGTATAGGAAAACCTCTGGAGAAGAGAGCCCATCTGCAGTGTCTCTCTCATCTGAAACTCCCCCAAGAGGTGATTCTTCCCTTCCTCTCATGTTTGTGAAGCCACACTCAAAGTCAGTCATCTAGTGCTTATCAGAGGGCTTTTTCCGTCTTAAAGTGGGCAGCCGTTCTGCCTGCTGGCCATGAGGAGCAAGCTGGATTCAGCGTGGAGGAAATATAAAAACTCTCCTGAGAAAGATACAGGTGTGCTTCACCGCTCCGAGGAAAAGGAACACATGCCGAGAAGCCCCGGGGCAGTAAAAGTGCCCCTGCCTGAGCCCTTAAAATAGAGATTTTTTTTTAATAACCAGAGATGCTTTATGAAACGGCTTTGCGTTTCTACACGCCGCACCCATGTTCCCTAAGAGACCCAAGGGCTGTCAAATTTCTTTTCTGGAGCAAGCAGAAGCGGATGGTCACGGTGGGTTTCTGAAGCGCTGCTCTGGGTTCAGCGTTTCTCCTTACCGGCATCATCCGTCTCCTTGTGGCTCTGCTCGATGGCAGCCCTGACGCACAGCTCCCGGGCGCGGAGCCCTGCCGAGCTGCTCCTGTCCGAGATGGCTTCTGTCACCACGGCGTCGATGGACAAGCAGGCAGCGCCGTAGTATTTGGACAGGGCGACCGCTGCCGATGTCTTGCCTTGAGAGAGAGGAAGACTGCTTGGTGACACTTGCACGTGAGGCATTTTCAGGGACAGGCCGTGGAAAGCCCCCGAGCGGGATTTCAAAGTTTCAAGGGCAGTCAGAAAGCAAAGTGCTGCTTTAGGGGAAACCACGAGGGAGGCAGTTTGAGCATGGCTGGAAGTGTCCTCTAGAGCCGGGTGGATCATCTCCACCTCATGTTCAGCTGAGAACTTCATCCCCTTGTGGTGACCTCAACCCTGGGCCAGGGTTTCGAGCCCTGTCCCACCACCATTCAGACCGTTGGCCAGCCTCTGCTGGTCAGCGCTGTCTCAGGCAACGTCTGGACACAGTTTGGGGGTCAGTGTGGGCTAGGGACTGCTCCCACGAGGCAACATGGACACTAGGCAATGTGGTCCCACGAGGCATGACCACTCTGTCTGGGGGAATGAGAGCCTAGCTGTATGGACACGAGCCAACGCCACTTGCGCCAGCTAGGCGAAGGCTACATGTTCCGTGTACCAGCAGAGCTGTGGCTTACCCCGCTTCGCCTCAACTGATCAACCAAGCACCATGGTCCACCAGGATATGTCTCTCCTGCTTTCCCCCCACCTCCTTGCAGCCAAGGGCTGCGGCTT
Organism: Fulmarus glacialis; assembly: GCF_000690835.1. NCBI lineage: Eukaryota > Metazoa > Chordata > Aves > Procellariiformes > Procellariidae > Fulmarus > Fulmarus glacialis. The sequence goes on along the minus strand of NW_009207412.1, from coordinate 9,709 downwards.
ACGTACCTGCCAGAGGTGCCCCGTGGACGATGACGACAATCCCTCTGCGGTTTTGGGCTGCGCGCCCTTCTGCAGAGATATCGATGCCAAGGTGGCGGGCGATGGCCCTGTAGACAGGGCTGTCGTCCAGTTCTCCCGCGGCCTCCTTGCTGCTGGCGGTGCTTTGCTGATGCTCTGCTGTGCAGAACCGGTATAAAAGTCAGCCTCCTGCCTACCTGTGATCCTGATCATCCTCCCCATCCCCTCAGATCCTGGGAGAGAAGGCTCTGCTGAAACCAACGTCATGCCCGGGGTCTCCCCAGGCCCCTCCGTTAGGCTTGTGCAGATCAGGGTCTGCCCTGGATGCTGGTAAGGGTTCCTGCTCAGGTTATAGTAAATGGGGTGGCAGAAAGAGGGAAGAACGAGCATCCGGCAATACCTAAAAGGACTGGGCCAAGTCTCCTTCCATGAACTGTCAACATGTCAACCTCACGGGAGTTTGGTTCTGGGACCTGCTGAGTAAGTCGGGGACACGCAGAACTGGGCATTTTACACAGTCCCAAAGGAGAGGCTCCATTTGGGGATTATCCAAAAGCTGGATGCTTTAGGAATATCACACCAGGAGATCTGGCTGGGCTCTGAATTCACCGTCACAGCATTTACAAAGAGCTCCCGCCTTTGCCCTCAGGTCACCAAAAGCCATCTTGACTTGCAATGTCACACAGGACAGAGAGCGCGCTGCCCTGCCTAGGAAAGGGAACACCACCATCCTGATCCCAGCAGCTCCTGGGAGCAAAGGTGCTCATTTGGCAAAGCTGGGGAAAACCTCCCTGACCTCTCACTTGTCCCTGCCCCAGACTCTTCTCAGGATCCCACAGACTTCATATGCAAGAGTGGATTCAGGGCCTACAGGAGCGAAAATGGCCCCAGGCTGCAGTGAAGTTGATGGAGGTGCCACTGAAGCCCTCCACTGAGGCCCTTTTGCCACAACAGACATAAAATAGGTGAAGAGCTTAGGGTTTTTACCTGTCCCGCGTCTTTTCTCAGCACCTTCCTCCTCTTCTGCTCCACATTCAGATTTAGAGTCCACCTTGTTGGACTGGATTTCATCAAAAACGGAGGAGGGAACAACTGAGCTATGGGATGAGATGGTGCGAACGATCCCAGCAGAGTGCTTTCCTCCTTGACCTGACAGAGACCGGACATCTTCAAAGTTTGCTGAGGAGGAAGGACACGGGGAGGGAAGAAGAGGGTGAATATGGCCAGGCAATCTGCTCTTTGCCATTCGCCGCTTTGCACAGCCACATGCAAAAGACAGAAAATTTCCCGAGGGAAACTCCCAAGGCACTGAGAAGCCTGTCCAGGCTGTCTCTGCCCTCAGGGGAATTTTGAGCTTGTGCTTTTGTTGCTGGGAAGGAGCAAATATAAAATAGCTAGTGATATTAGAGCTGCTTCTACTGGCTGAAGAACTCATCCAGTCCTACTCTTCGTGGTTGAGGGACACAAGGGGATACCCTGATTATTTCCCCATGTCCATGGGGAGGTAGATATGAGCTTGCTTTGCCTGCGCTCAGGGCTGGTAGAGGACACGTGTTACAAGCCACAGACTTTCACCCTGGCATTCCTCCACCAAGCTGGGGAACGGGCGGCTGCTAAAAGCATGGGCCTTCCATGGAGAACAAGGTCATGGAGAACTCAGGGTAGGTGGGCTGGACTCCCTGCTGGGTCCACACTCAGGACAGCCAGTGCCAAACCCTCACCGTTGTCCTGGCCTGCTGGTTCCCCAGTCTTGGAATTTGCCTGCTCATCCTGCAGCCTCTTCTGGTCCTGATAGTACTCCAGCACCTCTGGGGGAAGCTTCTCACCCGGGGCACGCGGAGGCAGCAATAAGGTGTTGTGGCAATTGTAGTCCTTCAGCATCCGCAGGACCTGTGCACGTAGGGAAGAGAAGCCATATACCGGATGTGTTTCTTGACCTCCATCACACGAACAGACTCCCCAGCTAACCTATCTTCTCCCTCATTCCTTCCTCCCAACAACATAGAACCATAGAATCATTAAGGTTGGAAAAGACCTCTAAGATCATCGAGTCCAACCATCAGCTCAACACCACCATGCCCACTAAACCATGTCCCTAAACCATGGAGTATCCAAGCCTCTCCACAGCCTGCCAGAAGAGCTGTCTAACCCTGAAATGCCACCAGGCTTTGCCCTGGGGACTGCCTCCATCTGCACAAGCCTGGGAACACTGGAGCACCATGAAGCTACGGGAACATGCACGTGGGGACTAGACCTTCCCTCTCACCTGCTCCTCAGCAAGGTACTGCTCGTCGAACTCCAGCGAGTAAAACTCGATGGGGAACTCGCATGGGTTCTTCACCACCACTGTCTCCTCCGCCCCGTGGCTGTACGGCAGCAACGGTCCCAGCTCGAGCACTGGGGGGCTGAACTCCAGCTGTGGCTCCAGTCCATGCCCCGAGAGCTGCAGCTGGAGGTGCTGGCTGCTCTGGCAAATGTTAATCTTCAGCTCGTTTCTGTAGGACTTCTGAAAAGAGAGAAGTGCAGAAAGCTCCTCCATGAAGTCCCAGGTGACAGGGCCTCAAATTCAACCCCTGCCCCAAGGTCAGGGATGTTACCAGTACCTATAAGGTGAATGGAAAAGAGATATTAACTTATAGCAGGGGCCACAGCATGCTGGCTCTGAGTAACCGGGATGACCCCTGGTGTGAAGTGTAACTGGGTATTTGGGTATCAGATGGATCTAAAATGGACTATCAGATGTTTTCACCTAGTTATGAGGGAGCGCAATGCTCTTAGGAAAGGTCCTCATGGGTGGACTCAGCTCCCACAGGACTCAGGGGCTGCTTCACCCACTTCTTCAGGGTTATGTTGCCCAGACACAGTCCTGGCACTGCTGCACCAGGCAAACATCAGCTATACGAAAGAGGCAGATGAGGTCTCACTGGCTAGAAATAAGGGTCTTCCTCTCTGCTTAGTGCTTGGCTCTGGTCAAAGCCAGCCACAAGATGGTTACATCTCCACTAGCAATTAAAACATCCCTGGGACTGTTCCCAGGCATGGAAGCACTTGTGTCCATCCTGTTACGCACTGCCAGGTTCCAAGTCACGGTGGCCACATGCAAACTGCCTTTGGGAATGTTCTGTCATTTACGCTGACTCCCAAACTGCCTGGGAACGTGCAGGCAGGCTGGGCCCGAGCCACAGGGACCGCCGGCAGCACACCACGTGGGTGACGGTCCTGCCGTGCCCAGGAAGGTGTCTGGTGGCTGTTTCGTCTGCTGGTACCAGCAGCAGGATTAGCCTAGATGGGCCCTTCCAGGGTTGGTTATCCCCTGCGAGCGTGCCAGCTGCTCTGCACCAGGGCGTTGCAGCCTGTAAATAAGCCCAGGCAGGGGGGAAGACGAGGGGAAACAGGCAGATTTCCCCCCTTGCGCCGAGAGGGAGCCACACCGCAGTGCCCTGATGCTCTCTGTGCAAGCTCCCCACCGGGATTTCAAAGCACCTCTCAGAAGAGTGTGCTGCAGGGGAAACTGAGGCACAGTGGGTACGGGGCTTGCAGAAAGCTCCACGTGGAGGTAGACCTCATCTCCTGCTCCCTGCGCTGGGCTGTCATTACCACCCTGCCAGACCTCCTGGGGGTGACACCCGCCGGTCTCACCTCTTCCGTGGGCGAAAACCTGACTCGCACGTTGCATCGCTGTCCTGGAGCGAGGGCTCCAGCCAAGGGCAGCGCCTGGAAGACACAGGGCTTGGCCTTCAACTCCTGGAGCAGCTTCCGACGCATGCTCGCTGGCAAATGTTTGTCCACCTAAGCACAGAAACCAGTCGTGTGAGGTCTCCGTTGTCTGTAAGGACAGACCCTTGGTTCCTGCAGTGCTCTGAGATCCTGTCACGGTGCTGAGAGCACCCACATCCAAACCAGCCACGGCCACCACTGGCCTAGAACTGGAGGGAAGACACATAGGCAGGGCAGGCAGATGGGGAGGCACTGTCCTCGGAGGAGGAGGAATGGGTGAAGATGGCAGAGAAGTGAAGCATCAGCTAGTGAACAGGCTTAGGTGAACCAGCCTTGCTCTGTGCCCTCAAAAGCTTCCTCACATGAGCCGTAGCCCGAGTGTTCAGGCAGCCATAGGGGCAGAAAAGGCAAGAGAGGCAAAGAAAACCCAACGGAGAAGTGATGTGTTACACGTTGTCTGTGCTTTACCTTCTTAACAGGCCCATTCCTGGTGATGAACCATTTACAGGGGACCTGGAGCTGATTGTGGAGCTGGACAGTTTCTTCCTGGCACTGCCCACACTGGACAGCGGAGAACTCCAGTCTGTCCCTGGAGAGGCAGAGGGACGGCACAGTCACCTCGGCACGGAGGCGGACGTGAAACGTGGGGCCTCCTGCTACCTAGTGAAGGACAGAGCATCCAGCTGAGAGCTCAAGTGACATCTGCTGCTGTCCCCGACCTGCCGCCTGCCCCGAAAGGTGCTGTGGGCACAGGGAGGTGAGGGACCACGCGGTACCTTGATGGGCAGGAGCACGTCCACCTCTCCCAGCGGCAGGTTGGCACTTTGTGGGTCAAAGCGCACTTCGAACGTCTCTGTCTCGCAGTAGGGCAGGTGCTTCACGCGGTCCAGCTCCACGCTGAAACCTTGAACAGATGAAAATAAAGCAGCTGAGACACTCAAGCGACATGAAACGTGTCACAAGCACGTTAAGGCCATACGGATGCCTTGGCTGGCAGCTCTGTGAACGACGCCTTTGCATCTCCGGAGAAGCCTGCCACTCTGTCTGCCTTGTCACCGCACAAGGAGAAAGGGTTTTCACAGCCAGAATCCAAGACTGACATGGTAAAAAGGAAACACATCAGTTGAGGAGCTCCAGCAATTCCTTCATCAGGCATCCCAGGGAAGGACGCACAGACCTCTCCAAAGGAGAATTTCCAGCTACGATTCCCTCATGCCGTGGCGTTCCCTGGAAAACAACTTAGAGGAGACACCTGACCACTCCTCAGACACAGCAAGTCACTGTTTGATGGCACCGCAGCCTTACCTCAAGGCCTCTTTTGGAAGCCTGTTTTGACACAACAGAGGACCTCACAGGCTGTTTTCTCAATAAAGGCTGCACAGAAGTGCTATGACATTATGAACGCTAAACAAAGCGCTTCCAAACCACAGAGAGTCCATCTGTTTGCAACGCAAGCCCACAGAGCGCACAAAGAAACTCCGATAACGCTCGTGGTAGCCCAGAGCAGGAATTGCTGAGAGGTGACCAAGGCGCTCAGCCCACCTATCCCTGCGATGAGGTGTCAGGGCAGCCACAGACAGGCCAGGTCTCTGGGCACTGCTGGCCAGGAGAGCTCAGGCTCTAAAGCTCCGAGCAGGGGGTACTAAGGAGGAAAAAGCTATACAAACAAGCACTCAAAAAACCTCCCCATGTCCAGTGGCTTAAGCTAACCCGTCAGAGACAGCTCCTTCAAGCCCACGTGAAGTCTCTCCAGCACTGGTTACCTGTGTCACACAGGACCCGTCCATCGGCGTGGAAGGACACAGGGAACTGCCCGGTGTTGGTGATCTTCACGATGTGTGTGTGGATGTTACCGAGAATGACGTAGCCGAAGTCCAGGACGTACTCGGGCAGCTCAGCTCTGAAAGGAGGAGTAAGGAGAGCCCTTAAACCACAGCCTGGCTACGTTTCCAACTGGATGGAAGATGAAAATAAAGTGGATATTTCTGTGTTCGCTGCTATAAAAACTCAACTCTAGCCAGTGAAACGCAAGGCCTGACCACCTGGTATTAAGTCTTTGGTAAGTCATGGGGAGTGTAGGTCCCAGGTTTTATTAGCTGCCAATGGGACCTTAACATAAAATTAGTTTGCACTGCTCTGCAACCAGATCCGTCCCCAAAGGAGCACCGGTAATGCAGTAATCAACACCTACAAGATTCATGGGAAGGTCCTTTTCCAGAGCAATCCCACTCGGGAAAACACATAAGCGATCTGTTTTGCAGAGCATCTTCTTCCTGAATCGGAGCCTACGGTGCCCGTGCCTCATCACGAAGGAGCAAAAGGAAGGCCCAAGTTACCTAGGTAAGCCCTGCAGTCCCACCAGCATCCAAGCCACCTGATTTAGGGTTTTGTCAAGCTAATACCTATGCAACTCCCTGCTCCTTTTGCTTAGCGTGATCTCTTTGTTGGAAAAAAGACGCCAGCTTTGAGTTGCCTCTTTCAGAGCTGGTCAGCAGGGATGGTGCATGGGCTTGGTGGTCTGCACTGGACCCCCTCAGCTCTAAGAACAGAACCCATCACCTGTGGGGAGTTGAGCACCGCTAAAGCTCAGGGTGGCACTCTGGAGGTGAGGACACTCAGCTGCTCACAGGGAGCATGTCAAAGCTATCAGGATCAGACCCTTTCTGAAGTCCCCAGCTATTCCCAGCTCTGCAGGCACAAGGAGCTCTCCGGAGCAGCGGTGCACCGCTGGGTGTTACCCTTGGGGTGCCTTGAAATAGGATACGGGAGTCCCCACTAACTTGAGAAGCCTCCGACGAGCACGCTGGTCAAAGGCAGTGTCCCCGGGGGGACCGGAGGCGAGAGCTTTCTGCTGCGCCAGGGCATGTTCCGCTATCAGCATCTGCTCCATCTGCATCTGCAGCCGAGTGTCAAACTGAGGAAAGCAGAAACGGTGGCGGTTAGCAAAGGTCCTTCCAAGGGTCAGGCTTGTCTCTGAAAGAGGATCCCACCCTGCTCTTGTTGAGAAGGGTGATGGGGTCCTCCTGTCTCGCTGCTCAGTGTCTGTGACACCTCCTGCCCTCTTAGCCAGGACCTTATCTGAAGGGAAAGGAACTCCAGCATCTTTGCCTGCCCAGTCACTATTATAAAAGATGATCTGGCCAGACAAACCAACGGACAAGCCGGGAGCCTTCCAGTGCTCCAAGTATTTGCCTGCCCCCAGCCATTGCCAAAGCAGCTTGGACAAAAGCTCTTTCCAAAAGGAACCACAATAAAGCTGGTGCCTCTTGGAGGTGAACACGGTCCCAGGGCACCGTCAGGCTGCTGCTATTAAGCTCTGTAAACCTGGCAGGGCTTGGGAACAACCAACACCCCAGCGATGACTTGCATCTCCATCAAAGTACCATAAATCCAATCACTTGAGCGTGGTCTTCAGGATCTCTCTGTGGAGTAGTCAGGAAGCTGGTGCATCTACAGGAGGGACAACTACCGGAGGTGGGCAGCCCCCTGGGGCAATGCTGAATTGATGCATGATCATGGTCAGGTACGGGCCGGGAGGTCCCAAGTGCCAGCAGGGAAGCCTGCTGTGGGGTGCACGGGGCCCAAGTGACACAGCGGGAGGGTGGCACGTGCCAATCGAGGCAGCAGCCGTTCTCACCACGGTGCCCGAGTCATCCGTGGGTGGCTCCGCGGCCGCAGCCTCCCCCAGAACAACTGCTTCATCTCTCTGGCTATCTTTTTCCATCTTTTCTTTCGCCTCTTTGAGGATCTTCTCGTATTTTTCGTTTCCTGCAAGAAGAAAACATTCACAAACAGATGCTTTGGGCACAGCACCATTCCCATTTAAGCTGGGAAGCCCCACTCCCCCCCTGCTGGCCTCCCCCTATAACATACTCCTCAAGCAACGTATGGAAAGTGGATGCTGCTTTTCCTCTATGAATCCTGGCGATCACTCCCACCCATCTTTCTCCCCACATAGGAGCATCTCATCTCCTGCAATGTGATTGCAAATCCAACCTTGCCAAAATCCCTGTCAGCCTGCATTACAGCCTTCCCAGCATTTCTGTCTAGCCATCATCTTCCCAGGCCACCAACAGATATGCTGGCAAGCTCTGCAGGATGGGGCAAAGCCCACATGGGCATCTAGAGACTCGGGAAGCAGAGGGCTGAGTGTTGGTCCCACAGCCCTGATACCTCCAGGCTTGGTGGAGGTGGGTGTGAGCTGCCCTATGGGCACATGACATGGGGGGAAAAACCAGGGGACCTTCCTGGGGAGCAGACAGGCAGTCCTCACCTTTGATGTTCCTGGGAAGGTCCAAGTAGATCCTGGGAAAGCTCCCCTCTCCTTTCAGGGAGATCTCTTCTGGCTCCAGGTGGCCCACTTGGATCTGGAAAGTACTGCAGAAGACTCCAGGCACTCCCGGCAGGTAATAGACTTTCAGCACTTGTTCCTTGCCAGGTCCAACGTAACCCTGCAGAGGAGGGAGGGAATGCAACCAAAGAGGGTTTGGTGGAGGGATAGCTCAGGCAATAGACACACTGAGAAGAGAAGATGGGTTCTCAAAGGTAAGAAAGCATCAGACAGCATCGCCTTCTAGCTTTCTTGTACCCAAAAGCTCAAGTCTCCTAACCCCAGGATGCAGTATGGCCTTCAGCGGGCGCGTAGGGATGCCTTCCCACGGCACAGACTGCCCGTCGCTCAGCACGAGAACAGCTCTCCTGCTGACGGTGTTTACCCTCTGCTAGCAAGAGCCAGACTGAATAAATAAAAGCTCTTTTGCCAGCCGCTACGGAAGACGAGTGAAGTGCCCACGCTGTCAACAGGGCCAGCAGCTCCTTGCAGTATGGCCTTCAGCGGGCGCGTAGGGATGCCTTCCCACGGCACAGACTGCCCGTCGCTCAGCACGAGAACAGCTCTCCTGCTGACGGTGTTTACCCTCTGCTAGCAAGAGCCAGACTGAATAAATAAAAGCTCTTTTGCCAGCCGCTACGGAAGACGAGTGAAGTGCCCACGCTGTCAACAGGGCCAGCAGCTCCTGCCACAGCACGTCGGTGGTTCCCAGGCTGGTGTCAAAGGGCCTGACCCCTTATTAATGACCCCAACCAAACACCTCCTGCCTGCGTGGTTACACCGAGGGTGCACGAACCTATCCAGACTCACGGTGACCTGCAAACATTCATCTCTGGAAATGCTGGAGCACAGACTAGGATAAGACCCAAGGAGGAAAGTGTTGCCGGGAGGGGCACCTCCCCTCCGGGCTTCCAGAAGGGCTGTCCAAGCCCTGGGCTCGGAGCAAATTGAGAGCAAATGCAAGCAGACAGCAACGGGGCTCTGGGTGACAGGACAGAGCCGCAGCTCTTCTCAGCTCGCCCTCCGGACGCTGGGCTGGACCCTCGGCTCCCCGCTCCCCTCCACGCCGCAGGGAGAAGCTGCGGAGCGGGACGGATCCTGCCACTTGGTCCCTCGAGTCCTTAGTCCAGCGCACAATGCCGCTGCAGCGAAAGCGAGCCCTGCCAAGCTGCCAGGGCCGACGACGCTGTTACAGCAACGGCTGCGCGAGTCCAAGCAGAGCTGCGTCTTCGGCAGCTGGCAGGAAGAGGGCATCGGTCTGTCATCCCTCGGAGGAGACCGGCGTGAGGAAACGCGAAAGCCGTTTGGCTTCCTCTTCCCATCGCAAAAAGGGACAAAGATAGGAGCACTGCTTCAGCTCAAAGACATCCACGCGGGACTGAGAAGCTGGGATGGTGGGATGCTGCAAACTCCTCTCCTTGCTCTTCCAGCCCTGCTCCTCCCTGGCCCCCCCTCACCGCCCCACAAAGCTGCTGCGGAGGAGTGGGGGACCGGTACAGGGGCTGTTACAGTTTCTGGCGAAGGAGCTTCATGCCCGAGCAAGACAGCATTTAAGTCCTGCTTAGCGCTGGCAGGGGGGAGGCAGGGTGTGTTACAGGCGGGGACAAGGTGTAAATCCCGTCCGATCACACAGCCCGGGTAAGG